>NC_060154.1:11050259-11064762 GCF_021292245.1 Micropterus dolomieu
TTAATATGAAAGTCTTACTTGAAAGTGATCTCACATTGAAGAGAGCCATTTTAAATGTGTTTGTTCTGGGTGCTGGAGTTGGTACAGTTGTCCTAATCCTTAAGAGATTACTATTATTTCTGTGTGGGATGTGCACATTTCGGTTTACTGGTCTATGCGTGATGATGACAGGAATAGAAGTCTTTGGAACAGCGCTGGGAGCAGACGGCTTTACATGCCAGCAGGTGGAGACAGTTGTTTGTGGCAGTGAGCCAGAGATCTGTTCAGTGAGTGGTGGTGCGTCCAGGTGTGCTGCATGAATGATGAGTCATTCACGTAAGTCATGTGTGGACCGCACCACATGCTGTTTAAGACCTTCTTAATGCCACAATCTAATACTGTTTTAACTGTCATACTGGTCAATGTGTGATAGAAAATCAGAAGGGATGATATGGCCTAAAATTAGGAATCGGAGGGCTGTGATGCATTATAACACGATTATTGATGCATCTTGATGCATCATTTTTTTCTATACAGGATCTCTGGATAATTACTAAGTATTTAATTTGCACATCAAAATCTGAAAGAAACATCTCCTACTTAGCTAAAAAGGACTAGTTTGCACCCCTTATTTACATTAACCTCAGCTCCATGGTCTTTCATTTATTTAACAACCAGTTGTCAGACTCCTCTGAAAACTAAAATATAAATTATCAGGATGTACAGTATGTGTACAGGACAGAGCTGTACACCAGTTTAGTCTAAGCTTGTACCTAATGTTCTCAACCCTCGACAAGTAGGTACGTTAGTAATGACATACAGCTAATTAATTTTACTTTGTTACTAATTTAGCTAACGTTACATAACAGCAAAAAAAGTGGTGGAAGAGTGAAGGCTGTTAGTGAAGGCTGTTAGAATCCAGCATTTGGGGAATAAACAGATTTTTATTAACGGACACACTGTGACCTACACTTCACGTTTTCTACCAGACTGAAACTTACTGCTTATATTCTATACTCTGACCGTCATGTTCTGCCACTCGCTCTCTCTCAGTCACTCGGCCACACACAGAGTAGTATGTAGCTGCAGTACCAGGACCGCAATCCTAGGACCCTTGTTTACTTTGATACTGCCAGCTAGCTATGTTACTCTTGTCAGCCCCCCGAAGCCAATTACCCGTACCACAACAATCACCGAGTGTGTGCCTAAAAGTTATTGATTATATGCATGTCGACCGATTAACCCGACAGTCGCGCACATCGGCCTCACCTTCTTCATGTTGCTGTGGATTAACGTAACAACCACCACTCCACTAGAACTGTGGGCCCAGGATTGCGGGGGTCCTGAAACTGCAGCTATATAATATTGCACACAAACGATACACAGAGAGTCGCCAAGTGTTAAGTGTTACCGCGCTGACACAGTGTGCCAGTTAAAATCATCACTTGCACACTTATATTAATGATTGTGTGACATTTTACTAGGGTGGTTATTCATTCCACACTGGTGGTTTGCCGAATACAGGGGGACCATTCTCTGTTATGTGTGCGCCACAGACGGTCCAGGCGCTGCACTTCAGCAAGTTCCACCTTTTGCGTTCCTTCAACATTACATTATTTATTAACAATTAATAATTGATTTTTTGACATTTGTTAATCGATTCAGGATCTTCCACGTCCGCATGGCGATGCATCTAAGAATCGATTTTTTCTCCCACCCCTAATAAGCGTGTAGCATCTCCTCACAGCCCGCAATCAGATACAAAAACATTTTATAACTAACATTACTGCCTATAGCAGGAAGGAGAACATATTTAAGACTTCGTTTATGAATTTTAAAACTTTCTAATTGCTGTTTTTTGTTGAGGAAACTGTATTCAATACTTTTTTAAGACCTGCAGATATCCTGAATATTATAGAAAAAGGATTTCTACCTGCTGGCGAGGTTGGTTGTGTAAACTGACTGAGGTTCAGCTCTGAAGAAGCTCAGAAGGTTTTTCTCAAGTACTTCCAGAGTTCCCTGCGAGAAGAAAAAAACAGTGTGTGGCAGCCAGGAAGAGAGAAAAGTAAGAGGTACAATCCCCACAACAATCAATGTGCCCTCACGCATTTATGCTTGAGCAAAATACTGAACTTCCTCATGGTGAGTCATGATTCCTTTACTGCTCTCACATCCCTGTATGTCAAGCATTAATAACAATCAGGAGCTACTGTATTTCTAAACTGTCTTCCAATATTTCTGATATGTATATGTAAAAATCTAGAACAGCTGTTTTCTAAACAGCCAAAAATAGCCAGTAACATACAGGGTCAACAACGAGAACAGGACTTTTGCAATTGGTTACTGCAGGACAACAAGTTGGTGTATCCTCTGGGTTTGATGCACAGCAGAGATGCAGGAGAGACTAGTCAAAATCTGCTTTAAAAAAAAAAAAGGGGTTAACATGTCTTCGACCAGTTACCATATCACCATATGGACAGAGAACTAACAAGAAGTTGAGGCTCTATTTACTGCTATAAATCTTGACCCGTCTAACTGACATGATCGGTTTACTTTCGAAAGCACAATCAGAAGAAGAGATGACAATCACCATGGGGATTTTTTTCCGTCTCAGAGTTGCTCGCAGCCTGCGGTCGATTCTCTGGAAGCAGTCCTGAGATGTGAAGGCAAGATTTACTGTGAAGAGATATGTGATGGTCAGCCAAATAGCTGCACTTAAAACTACCAGCCTACAAATGAGCACAAGCGGAGATATTCACCATTCCTCTGGTCTTTGTTTTTCTTCTTGGCCCCCTCCTCCTCCAGTAGAGACAACAGCCTCTCCTGCTCCTCACCGGAGCAATTCATGAAGTCATTCCACGGCTAAAAGAACAAGGGAATGAGGAAGATTATTTCCTCATGTTTAAAACTTACTTGTTTTTTGGGTGCTTTTAGATTTGATCAGGCTAGGATCATAAATGCAAGGCAAACTCTAAGGTTTGTTTTAGGGAGTTGAAAAGGTAAAATTTAAATGTCTTAAAACTAACATACTGTAGTGCTGGAAGAAGAGAAGAAAACTTACTTCTATGTAGTTTCCATTGGTGCAGGCTTCAGTGAAGATGGACGGGATGGCTGGGTTACTGCAAACTTCCAGATCATCTTTGGAGCACTCATCCCGCTCCAGTAGATTAGCAAGGTAGAGTGCTGATTTTCAGAGAAGAGCAGTAAGTAGACCGTAATGATATAAGCAAAACTTAAACGACAGACTTTTGTAGTATAGGCATTTTGTAGCAATAGCCATTCCATACTCTTTTCCATTGCTTTTTTTGGTTGGTATTCACTTTCTACCAGGTGAGCTACAGGGGCGCCCCACTGCTTGCTATTTCAATGCATAATTCACGTGTGCATTGGAGATGTGCACATCTTTTAAAAAGGTAGCACACAGACTTAAAGGCTTGTCCTGCATTGTTCAGCCTGCAGTGGATGACAACATCTTACAATCTGATCACGCGAAATGAGATCTTACTGTTCTCCTGTCGACGGAGGCTCTTCTTGCCTTTGGCTCGAGGAGTGAGGTCAGAGTTGCGAATGGCTTGGTTGATATAGAATTGCTTCTTTTTGGCGGGAGACACTCGCTTGGCGGGAGAGTTAGGCAGGGAAGTGCATTTACGCTCCTCTATCAGGCTGGGAAAACAGAGGACAAGATGTCAGCTCCTCAGATTTCATTGAGTTTCCATTAGTATGGAGTCAGGCCACCACGAGCTTCCAGAACAGCTTTGCAGCTCCTTGCCAAGTCTGTGGAACTATATTGGAGGGATGAACACCATTCCTCCCTAACATATTCCTCATTTATATACAACCTTGTTTTAATCAGGTAATATCATTGAGATCAAGATCTCTTTGCAAGAGAGACCTGAGTATAGCAGATATAGAAAAACGAACATAGCCAGACACAACAAAAGCACATAGCATGTCATAGACAGTCACAGACATCACTAAATAGATATGAAAGTTTATATTGTATAATTTGATCTAATGGAGATGGTGGTGGAGAGCTTTGCCTTACACACCTTGGTCCAAAATCTTCAATAGGTGTGAAAAAGCTGTAGAATTTTATTTACATAATTTTAAAACTCACCAAACCATTCAGTGAGCCCTGGTGCACATGATGTTTCTCCACTCTTTTCCTTTACTTTGTCTCCCCAGTTGCTCCTAACATGACAGCTAGTGAGGGTTCAGGCATATACAAAGAAACTGATCATTCAGCTGCTTCTCTCAGTACACAGAATACAGAAAAGGTGTTTTGTGTGACCTATTTTTAATCCATTTCAATGGACTTGCACTGTTCTTCTTGCTTTGACCAGTCTGTGTTGTGGGTGCTCTTTGAATTGGGCATTTCTTGAGCGTGCAGGTGATGTCACTTTTAAGCCTGAGAGGGTGCTTTCTGTCTGGGAAGAGCTTGTTAGTTTACTGCATTATTGCTGGATGACTATGTGAAATGGTGTATCTATATGGGCATGCAGTATATCATAACACCATAATCTTATTTGGTATGTTATCCAAGGAAAGAAGACTAATACACCAAACAGCTGAAGCGGTATTGAAACTGCCCTGCTTCTGTTTAATCTCTGCGGTATTTTTAAATGGACCACAGCTAGGAAGATCATTCTGCAGGAGCTGCAGATGTAGGTCAGTGGGTGTTGTGTGAGGACCGCCTCTGCTCGGTTATCTGCTTTTTTTTTTGAGTTGCAACTTGCTCAGCAGCTCCCATTTTTAGCCTGAGCCCTGCAGGTTGTTAGCAGCACTACAGCAACACAACGTAATCTAATCTCTGTCTGGGTTAGTTGGGTTTGGCCACATGGAGATATCATATAATATCGCTCTGACAAGTAAACCTTAGCTCACTTGAAGCTGAGCTAACCAGGCAGTGACCCTTGTTACAGTTTTAACATAAGTTTAAACAAAAGCACTATGTTGTCTAACTTCTGTAACTTAACTTTATCTGTATATGTAACAAGAAAAGCACTAATTAGCCTACTAGTGCCAAGATCAGGGCGTATCAGCCAATGTGTTGGTACAAACACCCTGACGTGATTTAATTACCAATTTATAAACTCCACGATAACCTACATATCCAGGTCAGCTAGTTAGCTGCCAGCTGCTAAAAATGGCTGGTTAAAAAGGCTAACGTTAAATACTTATGAAGGTCAACCAAACTAGTACCTGGAAGTCTGTCGAGTTTTGTTGATTAGCAAGAGAGCTGGCACGATTTCAGCCAATCCAACACCCTTTACAACTCCAAAGCACAAAGCTAGCTATTTAAATGGAATAGTAATAACGTTAACTAGCTTGCTAACGAAACAAACTCGTACATTTTTACTCACATATAATCCTGTTCTTCGTTGTTATTCGTCAAAACGACCATCTTATTCCAGCGAAACAAACGGAGAATACAAATTAAATTATCTAGATCTTTAGATTGCGGAACGTGTAAAAATAAATAAAAACAAACAGCAAGTATGTTTGGCAGATTATCTTTGTAAGTAGCTACAGCTAACAGCTAGCTCCTGGGCTGCTAGCTTGACAGTGGACTTAACCACCCGAACAAAAATAGCCGTTGTTCTCCAACACAAACAAAGATGGGAGAAAGAGTATGAGCTCTCACTTTGTCTCTGTGTAGTTACATTTGGTCATATCATCATCATCATCATCATCATATATTTAAGAACAGATCAAGTATTCCACCATACTTTTTTATCTAAATTACCATAGTTGGATTTAATGTGTAACTATAAACACTAGAAAATAGATTTCTTGGACATTCTGGACCACATCCCAGAAAGAAACCAGGCTATGAGACTCTTAAATACATCCTCAGCACTGCTCCATACAATATAGTTTATTTCTGTCTACCATTTCAATAATTTTTGTATATGTATATTTTGTCTGCTTAGTAAAAGGGAACTACATTTTATAAATGTTAATGGGGGTTTGGGTTTTAACCTCCAGAGTGATTCATCTTGTTAATAGACAATCTTTGACAAACACCGTCAAACACATTCCTGTCATAACTGTCAAAATAAAGCCTATGCCAGCTCCAGCGTCTTTATAATCCAGCATCTTTGAGTGGTGTCAGCTCAAAAATGATCCTTCCTTTGTGATAATTTCAAATAACAATGACTTTTCCCCACTCACAAAGGGTTTGTGTGCATGTTACCATAACAGCCAGTTTAATAGGCCTGCCACAAAGCCGTGTAATTGTTCTGTAGTTTTCTCACTGCTGCTGGAAAGAAAAAGAGCTGCTCATTTTGACACGGCAAAGAAAAAGCTTTAAATATTAATACGCTTTTTGAGAGATGTTTGGACAGATATCAGACACGATTCTCAAAGGTGCTTATATTCAAATTTCAGAATGTGGAAAGAGAAGACGACGAGGATAGTCAAAGTAGAAAAACATGAGCCAGACACTTGTCCGATGATTGTGGGTAAAGTAGAAAAATCAACTCCCAGGACGACAACTGTGAAGTCAAAGGAGAAGCCTGAAGTTACCACATCACACAGCAAATGTCTCACTACTACATGTGAGACATCAGGCAATATAATGAGACTTTGGGTCAACTTGATGCCTGTTTTGGCAGCAGCCAAGGAGCCCGTGGAGGAAGAGGAGGGCGAAGAGGAGCACAACAGCTGTACAAGTGAGAAGGAACCAGAAACCAGCAGCAAAAACGACCAATCAGTGAAGCAAAGACTCGACTCTTACACAGGATTAAATTTGAACCCGGACTCCAAACAAACTCTAAATCCTCGGTTTGTGCTGCCACCTATAACTGAACCTAAACCAGCTCCTGAGACTAAGCATTGCCACACATCTCTACCTCCCATCAGGTTATCTGAGAAAAGTAGGCCCATCTCTTCAAACTTCACAATAAAAGGCTGTGGAGGCGATGAATTAGTTACGTGCAAGGTGCCAGACAGCAGGCCTTGGATAGAGGATCCCCTGTTCTCTAGAAGTGTGAGTAAACTACTAAACCAGCTGACTAATAATGTGCTTTTATAACTATTAAAGACTGAAATCTGCGTCTTGAAATACTTAAGCTCGTTTAAAAGTGATTCATATTCAGTTTAAATGACAAATGACGAAGTTAGAGTTTGGTTTATAGACACTGGCAACCAGGAGGCGTTGCATTATGATAAGCAGGTCAGTTTACAGTGGACTGTGATTGAGAAGAAATTAAGTTTAATACAAGGGGAAGGACATCAGCCATGTAGAGTAAGAATCAACAAGGATTTGTGCAATAAAAGAGTTTAAAAGGCACCTTCCTGAGCAATGATTGAGTCACTGTTATTGATCAGAAACTACATGTAATAATCCACACATGAACTTCTTAATGACCCGTTAATGTTAACTTTTACATGTTTTTTACTCAAATATAAAAGGGTGATAATAATTTGATGGCTCATTATTTTTAAGTTACTGCAAAGTCCGTAAAACTAGATTTAAAATTACACTCAAAAAATATATATAATATATAATATTACTCAAACAGTAAGTGGTAAGCACATTTACTTAAGTACTGGGGGAAAAAAATCAAAGATTAGAGAAAATCCCAGAAAATAAATACAAATTTCTTTATCCGAACTTTGTTTTTTCTTCTTTCCTCCCCTAATAATCATCTCATGACTCCTCAGATTAATCTTGTGACACTTTGAAAGGGGCCTGACCCCTAAATTGGTAACCACTGGACTAAACTACCTGTACTGTAAATAAAGAAGTTAAAAGTAGCAGTGTTAGGAATCAACAGTACAAACAAGTGCTTTTACTACTTTAAGCACGTTTTCTTACTACGTATGTACTTTTACGTAAGTAGGATTTCAATGCAGAATTTTTGATTCTAATATTTTCCCCTCCTGAGCAAAACTGTCATCACACAACATGCGACTGACTCCCCCTCTCTTGATCTGGTTCAGAGATCTGCTGAGTTTCATCTTCCTGACATCTCCTTGTCCAGTCTGGACGCCCTGCTGCAGACAGTCACACAGAAACTAGGGAGGAAGAGGAGAGGTGGTTGTGAAGGACCGTGGAGACATGTCCACTCTGATCGTCTCCTTGCGGCTGTTCGTGAGCAACATTTGAGAGAGACGAGTGTTGGGCAACAAATTGGCCGCTGCACAGATAATGGAAACCTGGCAGACATGTGTGTTTGGTGGTTTTGAATATAATTTTAATTTGAATGTCATTATTTATTGTGCCATAGTACAAGAGTTATCCATGTTAAGGAACAGACTGGAAAATAGGACAGAATTTTCTTTGTACATTTTATTTATTATTTATAAATTTAATTTGATGTCTCCTTGAGAGGTTTCTAATGAGTGTAAATGCATTTAATAGCTATAACAGAAAAAAATGACAACTGTAAATAGTGCCAAAACTGAGCTTGAGATGATTAAAATCTTATTTCTTTAACTGACAGATTTATGAGCAGGTATGAGTCCTAAAGAGCAACTGACACTAATTTAAGTGCTCCATGATGATGTAAATATACTTTATGCCCTTGAAAAATAAAGAAACAAACCCCTGAAAGCAATATTTTCTTTAGATTTTAAGATAAGATTTCAATTTTTAAAATATTCTATAATCTAAAAATATTGATCATTACCAACCCTTACTGGTCAAACCAAGGTGCATACCTTAGTAGATAAAAATCTTAACACAAGTTATTTAAGGGGGTTTAATATATATAGATTTTTGTTGTAACAACGTGTACATTTAGAAGTTTATTTATCTGACTAACAGCAGTAGATAAGTGACTTCAGTGTGAAGAAAACTGTCCAGTAAATTTGGTTTCTTTCTTTTAACAGTGAAGCAGCACCTGTAACATCAGCAGGTGGACGCAGTGTAAACAGACAGAGGGGCCTCCCCCCACCCATCCTCACTATGGCAAAGAAAAACCTCCAGACTTCCAACACACTGCAGTAATTCACCACAAACAACAAACTGGACTCACAACACACAGCACAGTATCTTAAAAATGTTACAGGAAAGGATATACTTTTATTTTCCTTCAAAACATTCACAACAGACATATACCTGCTTTTTTTAAATCTATGCTAGCATATCTCATAGTAGATGCATAAATTACTGTTCAAGTAGAACTTTTCAAGCATAATAAAAGTACATTCAGTAGTATAGACTTTCTTTCCAAAATGAGACATTTTAATCCAGCTTAATGTTTAGGTTTTGCGTTATTTCAGCTTTTTCAATACATCAAACCTCTTAAAACATTATATTGTAATGTAACAGTTTACATTTTAGAATGAAACCCGTCTGATGCTTTGTTTTGTCTCATGCCTATAGATACTAATCTTCTGATTATGTAACACTGCATCACAGTGCAGTAACAACCTGCTTTGAACATTCGATCTGCTGTGTCATCATGAAATAAATAAAAACAACCGTAGACCAAAGGCAATGTTGTTGTGTCTAGTGTTTACAGCTCAAACTGACTTTATTCATTCTTCGATTATTTGATCTTTGATCTATTATAATTTGTTTGAGTGTGATGTGTTTGGCATTATGCAGAAGATTTTGTAACAAAACAGCAGCTGAAACAGTGTAGAGGTGTGTGGACCTTTTCTATAGCTTTATATTGATATACGATAAATAAATACATTTTCCGGACCTTTCAAAGCTGTGCAGGAAGCCTGGATGTCGGATTCCTCTATAAGATGAAAAACAAAACATTGTTTAATTATTAAATAACCAAAATGACAGTAAATACCAGGCAGAAGTAAATATTGTTTTTTTCCTCATTATATGTAATACCCTCTCTTTGTACAGTGATGAAGACAAATCACACAAAATAAAAAAGTTTTGACAGATAAAAGAGAATACAAACAGATACACTTGTAAAGTTCATCATTAAATATTTAAGAGGTATGTAACATCTTATTCTCCACATAAGAGGAAGCTGTATAATGTTCTGTAACAACCCTTAAATGCTTTCTGACATATAAAAGCATCTTAATTACATGTAACACATGTACTTCAGCTACTGTTTGAGAGTTTGCAGCATTTTCTTTTTTAAAGTGCTTTCTGCAAAATGAAGATGAGATTGGGAGGGATCTAAGGATTTAGCCCTGAGGAACACCACTGCTTGATTTTACATTGAGCTTTGCATAATATTCTTTCAGGATTAATAAACCATACGTTTGGAGTGATTAGATCAATACAGAAAGAGAAGACACAGTGTAAGATTTATGAACCCAAATAAAGGGTATAAAGCTTCAGATATGTTAACACGGTGAACAAGGCACCAAAGCCATAATAGGAAGCAGTAACTTTTGGTTCTTTCTTTAGACAAATTTACATCTAATGACTCTGTTTCAGTAACACTTTCAATGTCCATCTTTTACACTGTCATACTGAGGTCGTTGCCAACATTGAGCAACATTCAAATAAACTTACAGTGAATAATAAAAAGCATTGTTGGTCCTTTCAGCCTGCCTCCTCTGCTCGTGTTGCGTCAGTCCACGTCACAGTGCGCTGTCCTGTGTGTTGCCGTCGACCATAAATAGTGCAGACGGACTTTTACTGGAACTCTCTGCTCTGTGTTTGGACCCACTGGATTTACTGGATTCTCCCCGAACACCACCATTACTGCTGTTTGATCCACTGCTTACCCTCCGGCTCGCTTGATGCGTCTCCTCTGGCTGAGGTATTTGGGTCATTGCCGTGCTGCTGCTTTTTTCTCCATTAGCCTTGCCTTCTTTAGATTTGACCTTGCCAACTTTTGCCTTTTTTGGTTTACCCTCTTTCGGTTTGCCGTCAGATGATTTCGCATGGTGCTTTGGAGTCTTGCTTGGTTGAGGGGGCGTGACTGGTGGTTGTGGTTGGATGGTAGGAGGGTTAATCCTGCTGGCCAGTGCCTTCAGGTTGGTCGGTACTGTCATGTTGCCAATGACCACATCTGTGAGATCATCGTCATCAGTTTGCTCCTTGGCAAAGTTGACAAACACCTAGAAAAAATAACCGGCTTTAGTTAATTGATCTTTTAATTAATTTGTATTAGCCTGGTCAGCTATCAAGCTAATGACAGTCAGCAATAAATCATGTTCTTGGTCTTAAGGAGTTCATATTCTGCTTATTTCCCTTTCCCCTTTCCTTTATTGTTAAGTGTCAATTTGTTACAAATGAATAACTTACCACACTGAAACGCTTGCTCCAGTCTATGTTGCAAAGCTGGTTCGGGAACATCAACAGCTGAACCAAAATTACTGCTTGTCAGGAGCCTCCCTACTCTGCTTCTGATTGGATAGTAGTCCTTAACTAGGCAGTGCACATGTGCAACTCCCAACAAAGATCAAATAGAAGTGAGATGCTTCACTTGGTAGCTAACACGGAGCGGTCAACACACAGGGTGAAAAGAGGTGCTGCAGCAATGAACAAAAGTAGTATATGGGATTTTTTGAAAATTAAACCATGTAAACCTTTTCTGATACAACCCCTAAATAAAATTATGAACCTGAAAATGAGCATAATATGATCACTTTAACACATCTTAGCATTTATGCTAACTAATGTAACTAACTAACTAAACAGAAGCATGGAGATAGCATTAAAGATGGCTGTTTTAGGTTTTCTTTTCTGTTACCTCATTAATACATTCAGTACTACTACTACCCCTACAACCACTAGCCCTACTCCTACTACTCCTAATAATAATTCTCACACATTGGAAGAAAAACTCTGCCCAAACCATGAAAATGTGGCTGGATTATTTAATTAATATCTTACATATCTCTTTCAAATTGATTAGGTTACAACTTGAAATTAGAAGACAAAGTACATTTTACACCTTTGGAATACGTCACATTCTCATAAAAATGTGAAAAAATGTGAGTGATTGATAATACAGTATATTTGTCAGGTTGGGTTGGGGCGATGGGGTCCCTTTGTCTCGCACTCATCTTTTTTTGTTATTATTACAGAAAAGACAGTTAGCATTTGTTTCTTACCTGCTGGTGATTGTAAAGTCCTACTAGCTTTTGGTTTACTAATACTTGTTAAGCATTTGAATTTGTGCTTTTTCCTTCTTCCCTTTGAAACATTTTCAGTGAGCAAAGCCCAACGGGAAATAGCATTGCCTCCATAAAGGATATTCGAATCAGAAACATCATCGTCCTCACCTGGTCCAGGGTGGTCTGTGAAACAGAGAAGTCGATGATGCCCAGCTCCTCATAGTTGTTGGCCAGCACATCGAAGACACGAGCGAGGCAGCAGGCGTGCGAGGGCAGCTGGAACTGCAGCACGCTCTGGTGACGCTCCTTCAGCTCGATGCTGGGGAAGGAGCTCTTCATATAGGCGCTGATGGGGCACGAGTCCGGATTGGATTTTGTGTCCACCAGACGGAGGATGATGGTGTAGCCATCACCAAACCTGGAAGGTGGAAGACGGAAGACGGAAAGAAACAACTGATCAGGATTTTATATGTACTGTTACATCAATACAGTTTATTGGAATTTGATTCAGTGCAGCTCTAAAAAAAAACAATTACAAAAAGTTTCTTACAAAAGGTTGACAAGATCAGAACTTCAGGATGTCAACCATACATCACGCAGCTGCACAGTGAAGCCCATTAATGTTGCTGCTATTACTTTTAAATTGCCTGACTGCATGCCTGCCTCATGGTGTGTGTTGTTCCTTAGGTGCACTGTAGAGTAATAGAAGCAGTCTACTGTGTTCAGCTTACACAGGACTACTTTGTGTTCATGTAATATACAGTCAATAATCAATAATTCTACAGCTTCAATTCTCCTTGCAGTGATTTAATTTATTTAAATACTTATTTCCACATGTTGACAAACTGAATTTTTTACTCAGGGATCATTTAAATATTATATTCACATAGCAGTGTGGACCATATTTCATTACAAATGAGCAATGGGCTATTTCACTGAACTGCAAGGTCTCAAAATGTTTTGGGGTATGGGCATGAGGAGAAAAAAAAAAACAAATCACACAGTCATCGCAGTGTACTCTAATTTTATGTTGTGATAATGATGTATTTTATCATCATCATCACATTTTCTGGAAAATCAATTGACAAAATATTTATGGATAAAATAACCAGACAGGAATGTCTGTGTCTGACAAATCCTGCTAGTTCAATACCAGTTAATTTGTGTACTTCTTCACACTGATCAAAAGTCATATAAAAATCCAATATTAGCATAAAACAATCCTGCTCCCTCTTATTTAAGTGATACTATCATATAAATGGTAAGAAAAGGAAAAATCTCTGATAGTTGACAAATTTCTTACAGTATGTATTATATATTATACTAAATGATCTTATATCTTTACTATTTAATATCATATGACTTTTACTCGGTTGAACTCATAAATCGTGAGCAAAGACACTAAAAAAATGGACTGTTTGGCTTTGAACAGGGGATCCACATGAGCCATCATCCTGTGTATTATTTAATATAGTTTCAATGGCATTGATGACGACATAATGATGTGTAAATTGAGCCAAACTCTGTTGAGATAAACAGTGCACGTGTCCTTGAGTACCCTCTTTGATGATTTCCCTAACTAAGAACTTTTCAGACGCTGACCACAGCAGCGACTTCATGCCTGTAAACCTGCCTCAATGAACAAACTCCCCAGAAATATCAGCACACAGAGGGTCCTTCACAGATCACTTCACCTCTGTGTGGACAATAAATATCTCAAATCAGGAGGCACACTTTGATTTCAACACCTCTACAAAGCCCAGCATTTAATTTGGAAACTAATATTGAGGGTAAAGTTGGGCAGTGTGGGCACAAATTTCCAAACACTCATTCATCGGGGTGTGACGATACATTTAGTTAACGAAATGATACACAATATTGTGTTCATCAGAATGAGACGAGACGATATTTTAACACCATTTTTAAGAAATCTTCAGGGACGAAATATATGACTGGAAAAATAGTCTTTTATTCAACTGAAAGTCAGAAATACAAAACAATGCAGGTGCATTTTGAAATGTTGCTTACATACTGTTCGTGCTGTTTAGTGTTTCCACCAGATACCCAAAATGCTGCCACACAAATGATTTAAAAGTGGCGGGGGCATCTTCTATGCTTATTTCACCCTCTGTCATGCGGATTTTGCGAGAGATTCACCTTGACGAGAAATCTAGTCTTGATCTAAATATCACAAGATCTCCACCGCTACTCATTTACTGATTTATAAATTGTGTTTGTATTGTTGAGGTTAGACAGAATAAGTAAAAATTAGGTAAGACAGTAGTGTTTTTACCTGTTCTTCAGGTGTTGTACAGATCCGAGACACTGGAATCTGCCGTTGACCATGATGGCCATTCTGGTGCAGAGAGCTTCACATTCCTCCATACTGATCATACAGACACATGATAAACTCATTAACATATACACTATAAATATAAGGAAACTCTTTGGGTCATCCTAGTGTGTCTCAGCTACAACAGCCATGTACTAATATATATATATATATATATATAAATATATAAATATA
>NC_060154.1:11064862-11123225 GCF_021292245.1 Micropterus dolomieu
TATATATATATATATATATATATATATATATACACACACACACACTAACAATACTAAACGTATAATATATTATATAACAATAATTTAGTGTACATCTCCTCCTACCTGTGGGACGTGAGAACTACAGCTCTTCCCTCTTTCGTGACACTGAGGATGCAGTTCCACAAAAATCTTTTGGCTTTTGGGTCCATGCCAGTGGTCGGCTCATCCTAACAAGAATGAAAGAAATCAAAGCGTCAAGGAAACAAATGTGTAAGTCAGAAATACTAGCACATTCTAGCAACATAACTGGACACACTGTAGGCAAGAATTAAAACAGATATTACTGTTACTAACTAACCAGATCTAGGGGCGAAAAAAAAGTTAAATGACAGTCTATATATACATTTTGAGAAGGGGTGCCGTCAAGTTTTATATGTAATGTCTTAAGTGTTTGTTTTTGATCTAAGCTGGTTATATGCAATATGTAGAGATATTAATACTGATTAGTACTGATCGTTGTTTTCTACAGTGAAGGGAAATGTTAAATGTTAGGTGACAGTAAATGTTACTGTCACTACTCTCACCAGAAATATAACAGGCGGAGCCCCGATGAGGGAGATGGCAGTCGAGAGTTTTCTCTTGTTACCTCCGCTGTAGCCTCCAGCCTCCCGCTCGGCGTACTGGGTCAGTCCCAGCTTCTTCACCCCCCATTGCGCCACCTACAGGACAGCAGAGAAGGCACATTACTTTATAATCCTGCACAGTGCAGCTAAATAAACCTGTCACTCCACATCAATTTGATTCAGATATCACTTAATATCAGTTTCAGACATAAAACTGCCCCTTTGCGTTACCTTGGAGACAGACTCCTCTGGTACTCCCCGCAGGCGGGCGTACAGCTCCAGATGTTCCCGACCAGTCAGCAAATCGCTGATGGCGTCAAACTGTGGACAGTAACCCATCAGCTGGTGGACTCGTTCCATCTCTGTCCGCACACTGAGAAACACAGAAACACATGACTACCAATACTAATACTGCTGCTATTAGTAGTACTTCTGCTAATACTACTGTTATTGAACAACTGCTAAATCTACTTCGACTAGTACTACCACTAGTACTACTGCTTTTGCCATTACTATATCTGCAACTATTACTACTACAATTAATGGTTCTTCTACTATGGCTACTACTTCTAAAACTGGTACTCTTTCTGCTACTAATTTTGACTACTATTGATTCGATTACTACCGCTAATTCGCCTATGACGACAACTACTGCTTTTGTAGCTTATTTCAAAGCTTAGGGATCTAAGTGATATTTAACACACACACATCCACATTCCTGTCCTCTTATACCCAGAACAGATTCTCACCCAAAAATCTCAAAGGGACACTTAGAAGAACAAGGCCTTTTTAAAAGTTGAGAAAGTGTGTACCTGTGGTGATTAAGGAAAGCCTCCCCATAGGTGATGGACGTGTCTCCGGTCAGCATGCGAAAGGTAGAGGTCTTTCCTGCTCCGTTCACCCCCAGTAAGCCAAAACACTGCAGGACACATATACCACAACATCAAGTTACAAATGCATATATACATGCAACAGCTGTAGTCAGCAGCTGGGACCATTCCCCTGAGAAGTTATTTAGTCAAAACGTAGCTATAATATATCTCTTTCACTCTACAATAGCAGCAGCAGAAAACACTGTAGTAGCAGCAGTAATTGTGGTTGCAGCTGTAGAAGCAGCTCTAGCAGAAGTAGCCTTGCAGGAGCAATATTAGCAGAAGCAGTGTTTTTAGAAACAGCAAAAACAGTATTTTTCACAGCTACATAAATAGTAGCATTAACAGGAGCTGTAGTGGCAATACTAACACTAGTAGTAGTTTCAGCAGCAGCAGTGATAAAATAATGACTGGGATATTATCCAAAATGGAGAAAACAGCAAATCATCAATGAAACAGATGATTAACAATGATTTCTGATAATGACTGTATCTACAGATATATACATGGCAGACAAACAGACAGTGCTGATTAGGACAAGTCTGACAAAATCTTTCTGTTGTTCTCTAATGTAATGAGTGCTGCTTTTAGTGCGTAAATCTCTCACTTCGCCACGGGGAATCCCGAGGCAGAGACGATCCACCGCCGGCTTCCTGCCCACTTTATAAATCTGCAAAACAAACAGTACACAATGATGCAGTCATAGCAAGAAGTCTGTCAGTGTGGGATCAGAACGAAAGGTTTATCAAAGACTGCGCTCGCCTGTGATTGAACGTGCTAAGTGTATGTGTGGGTGTAAGAAGGTGCTGTGACAATTTACTCATCCGATTTCAGTTCTGACTGTAATTCTAACAAAAATACTCATATAAGTAGTTTGAATGTTTTGTGTGGGTTATTTTTTCAATAAAAGCTGGATGTTTACTGATTTCAGATTTGCTGCCATTCAGCCCCAAGAGTGTACAACAGTTTGAGTTTGACTTCTGAGGTGTGTATGGCGGCTGTACCTTGCTCAGGTCTATCATGGTGAGGATGTCTGACTGGGCTTTGCCACTTATGACTCTCTCTCTCTCCCTGGCGATGTCCTCATCCTCTGGACCGAGAGGAGGCATCTCAGGCTTGACCCACCACGGCCTTAACGGAGAGAGATGAAACGAAGATCACCCTGTATCATTTAGGTTTTCTACTGTAGAGCAGTGAAACTATAAAAGTTATCCGTCTCATGTGTCTACGCAGAAGACATTAATTGGTTTCACATATTTATTTATTTTAATCTTATTTAGGTGCATATGCAGCTCTGCCTGCATTTTATTAAAATACCTGTAAAATTATTTTGGACATTGTTTTACTTTTTTATGCACACACACACACACACACACACACACACACGTTACAGCTTCTGTGCAAAAACAATACAATGATCATAATCATCATCTGAGGTGTGGTATAGAACTACTGGGATGAAAAATAGAAAATACAGTGAGGGTCTCCTGTCAACTGAGGGAGTTGTTTTAAATTTACCTGAAGCGAATGAAGAACTTATACTGCAGTAGTATGGTGAAGATAAAGAAAATAACACCTTCAGCTGCCATCGCAAACAGGTTCTTCCCTACAAAGTCCCACTGAAGAGGGTCTAGAGTCTGCTTTGTACCTGGAGGAGGAGGAACCACACGCAAAGACACTCTTTACATACATATTCTTGATATACATTTGGTTATGTGTGTTTGCTGCAGTCTAACATGAAGTTCAAGTGTTTAGGTATGCATGCAATAATGCTACATAGGTTGGTAAACATGTATCTCCCTCATCTAACAACACACTACACAATTAACTGTATATTATATATACACTTCACCACAACAATGAGCAGCAAGCAGCAAAAGTGGAGAAGTTTAGAGGTTCTTGGGGTAAAATAAGTTTTAGCAGATATCTTTTTAGAGGCGGATATACTGTACAGGTACCCAGTCTCTGGAAGGCGTCCACCATGGCCTGGTTTTTGGCCATGTCGATGAGTCCTCGTCCCAGGCAGAAGTGAGGGAAGATGAGAAACACCTTCTTCAGGATCCTGTTCACCTCGTTCAGATGCTGGAAAGAACAAATCACCAAGAAATTGTGGGCTAGTAAAGGAGCACTAAATTAAAATGTGTCTTTTTGTTGTGTTACACAGAATAAATCAGCGATTACTCCTCAATATATCAAGACTTCTGGAATGGTTCGTTCTTTGATTATTTCGTTACAAAACCGAATTGGAAAAAAAACAACAAAACAAGTTGTCTTGGTATTTCTGTTTTAAAACCAAAACGGAAAAATATTGATTTTGATATTGAACATCAACAAAGGTGGGTTTTTAGTTAGAAAAACAGGAGGCTCACCGCTCAGTTTGTCACTAAACAACTGGAACAGGAACAGGAACGCCTCAGAAGTTGCCTAAGCATCCCCTGGTTTTTAAGATTTCTTTAGTATGAAATGAATTCAGTGATAGTTGTCAGTACATCCGATGGTACACAGCAAACATGAACCGTTATTAGTAAAATCGGCGAGCTGTATATTAACGAATCATACACAGATTAAAAGGTTTGAGTAATTTTTGTTAAGCCTCTCCATACTGTTTCGACCTGACCTTCATTTTATTTGTGAGATGGATGATTTTAGAAAGTTGTGTGGCGCTGCAGAGAGCCTCCAGCTGCAGTAACACATGGATTAGGCTATGCGTAAAATCAGGAGCATTGGACTTCATCCAGCCAGAGGGAACAACCACTGACCGTCCAGTGCGCCGGTTCCCGACGCAGACCACAGCTGTTGCAAACAACAGGCGCACGTGTAGAGCAGCCAGTTAGTTTGAAAACCAGTAGGGATACCACACTGGTTATAGATAGAACAAAATGCAGCTGCTTTGTTTTTCCGATTTGGTTTTGAAACAAAATAATCAAAGAATGAACCATACACGGACTTCATGGCTTTCCCACCTCACTACTTCCACAATAAATCTGTAAATTTCCCAAACCTTTCAAGTTAAGGGCTCAGTGTGACTGAATTCAAGCTCTCACTGATGAAGGCAGTGTTGCTGTCATGTATAATTGTAATTGTATAGCTGCTGTGTAGTTTACTGTTTATGCATATCTGGGCCTCATGTCTTATTATTATGTAGCCAATAATTAAGGACTCCTCCTTTCTGCTGCCTGTGCAGACTGGTCCCGTTTGTACCTCGTCAACAAACAGCTCCAGGACGAAAGTGGCAATGCTGCCGTTGATTCCGATGAAGAGGTTGATGGAGGTCAGAACTACATAGGCTGTGCTGGGGACGCTGAACACAAAGGATGCTGGGTACATCAGAGGGGTGATGGACCACCTGAAAAGGATGATTAGGTTAGCTAGGCAGACACATTACTTTTGGTGCAAACCATGATCCAACTGGGGAAATAGAGACTTTTTTTGTGCATCATAACAGTAAATTGAAGTAATATGGAAGCCCTTTAAACCTTTATTTTTGGCTTGGGGTTTATTCAGTTCCATAATAAAAATCGTCCTGTGTCTGATTAGATCAATTGAATTTGCCTTTGTGGTTAGGTAGGGAGCAAAAAGATGAATAAAGCAAGAAAGGTCAAAATCAAGTTTCAAGCTAATGATGTCTCAAGTACACAAGATAGTCCTGGGCTGTGAAATGAATCCCAATCAAGTTCAAGACACTGGTAAGAATTATCTTTGTTGAATGAACGAGACAATTAGATTACAATATTCATGATGAATGACTTTCGATGTGCAACACCATGGACAGCAAGTCAGTGGAGTCTGCCTTAACGTACCCATACAGCAGGAGCAGCAGGACGAGAGCAGGCAGGTTGGTTTCTGAAACGTATGACTGCTGCTGGAAACAGATGAAGATCAGCACCACCATGGCGGCTGGGACGATGTAGTTCAACTGCCGAGATGACAACACCAAACTTTAGAAAAACATTAAGTCTTTCTAAGATGATGGTGCAAGTAATAGAAAACCAACTCAGCCTGACGTGTGGCAGGAAATTGTTAGCTGGAATTTCAATTAGATTATCTTAAAGTACATTAGGTAATATTAGATTACATTTCCAGAACTACTATTTTCACAGTGATATGAATATAATGTAGGTGGAAAGGTCATGCTGTGTTGAAGAAGCAACTCGTAAACTGTGGCTATTGTCAACCTCAACCGGCAAACTGTAGGAATTACAATTCTCATCTTTTCCAGTTCAAGTGTTGGCGTCCCTTCTGCTGCAACACTATAAATTGTACCTAATTCCCTTTAATGAAAAAAATCCCACCAAATATGATCAGAAATTATTTTACATATTTGTGTGTGAGCGAATATTTTGTACACTTTCGATTTGAGATTGTTGTCACATTGTGAAAACGTCTACATCTCTCTAGTGTGGCACTTGATAGAGTACTGACCATGTCCCAGGTGAAGTTGGCCAGCCAGTAGAGGATCGGTTTGACCCCACTGACAAACTGAAGGTGTTTGGCTTTGCTGACTCGCTCCTCAATCAGAAAAAGGACGAAACTGGCCGGCACAAAGGACATGGCAAAGATCACACAGATGGAGACAAGAACATCGACAGATGTGGTCATCCTGAAAGAGAAGCAGGGGAAAAACACAAGTCAGGTACAGAAAAACATACAGTACAAAACATGCATAGCAGACCTATGAATTTTAGAACTCACAATTTGTCCTGTTTTTTTATTTCTAATATTCATTTATAACATTTTCCTTTTCTGTGTAACTTGTTCACTGTGGTTTCTGTAAAAACAAAAACTGTTTTCTTGTTTTGTTTTTGAACATTTAAGCTTCACATTACTGCTGATGAAGACATCATTTTGATGTACAGTAACTCTGTATAGATTTTTCTACCTTCCAGGCAGCCATTGGTTCAATTCATGTACGTATAAGTTGGATCAAAATCCAAACAGAATGAATTTACCTCTTGGGGATATAATAAGCACAAGAAACCAAATCTACTAGCATCAACCTAAAAAGCAGCAGTGAACTAACATGGCCATTTCAGTGAGTTGTTCCTTGGTGAGGTTGAGCGGATGGTTGTAGGCAGTGATGCCGTGTTTTCTCCTCTCTGGACCTGGTGGCAGACTCGCTCTCAGCAGGCCGTTGTTCATCACGTTGACAAATGACACCATGGCATGCCATCCTTTGTTATTGTACCACACCTGAGTACAGCAAAGAGAGAAACATTTTTCAATATAAAACCTATTTGGAAACTGCTTGGACGAACAGTCACACTTGGCAAGTTGTTGACAGAAAAAAGATCCCACAAACAGCTATATGGAGCCAGACACACAAAACAAATCACTTAATAATTGTTTTTTGTGTGTGTGTATATATGTGTCTAGTAATATATGTCGTAAATGGGTTAAAATGTTGGAAAAGACGCATTTACCTTGACATTGTTTTGACTGCTCAGTCCTCTTAGAAATTCTGGCAGTCTGTTTAACAGATGATCCAGTGAACTGTTCTGTGATGAATCAAAGAGCATCAGAAAAGAAATTAACTACCATTCAGAAAAAACAGCTGTTTCGGTTAAAAACACCTGAAACTTCATTTATACCTGTGGAACTCGATAACGAGTCCTGATTGCCACAACCGAGTCTTGGACATGGTAGACCTGAGATAAAGTCTGGGTGGCACGGCCCCCAAGGGAGAAGCCTCCGTATCTGCAACACAGAAATTAAACTTTGAATAATTTTTGGAAATCAACAATTTATGATAGAAGATGATGTTTTAGACCAGCAGCTCACCTGAATTCATTCACCCACTTCTTGGTTTTTAGGCTGTTAATGACACAGAGGGAAAAGAGTGAATGTGTGAGAAATATTAATATAAAATTGGGTCTCTGGCAATTTTTTAAAGCAGAATTTCCAAACACCATGGGAAGTGAAAGTGGTAATGTATCTTAGACCTTTGCTTTTATCCTTAGTAGGGCTGACCCCGAAGAGTTGAAGACTCGATGCTTCGATGGGCGGAGCCTGATTCGACTCTCAATCTCACAGTTGAAGCTTCGCAGCAAAACGAGGATCATGCCATTTTGGCGATATGGGGGTGCTCAACGTCTGATTTCACATAGAACTACCGGTTTTCTCCCAATAACTCAATATACAGCCTATTACAATATACATTTCAACGTTTAATGCTGTAAATAAACATGTAAAAAGAATAAAACTTTTATTAAATGTTTTTAAATTGAGTAAATAAATTCTAAATTGTAACCCTAACCCCCAAGATAGGGGGCATCTGTGCACATGTGTAGGCATGTCGTGTATGTGTGCAAGTGTGTAGTGGCAGAAGATGAACTTGCTGTAGAGACGGAGCCTTAACTTCACCGAGTTGTTTGCCGAGTTGTCCGCAATCATTTATCATCACTGATGAACCACACAAAGAATATTACATTGTTTTTAAATAGTACTTGAAATAGACTCGTGAGGAACCGCGACTTGCATGCAGCTGTTGGCCGCACGGCATGCACACAAAAGCTCTGAAACCGGTGAATGGCAGGCGAGCAGACAGAAAAGGGTCAACAAGACTCAGTTTAGCTGGAAATGTACAGTGTAAGTTACAGTGACAGCACTAATCCTTAGTAATCTTTATCAAAACCAAAAACTCTAAACTAGTAGGTAAAAGTTAACACAATTTAATGGAATACCAAATAGTAATGCACGTTATTGTGTTTTGTTTAATGCAGTACCTTTTTTTGAGGATCTGAGAGTAGGTTTTTACCAGGTAATCAGTGATGTTATAACTTGTCAGATTTTGGAGGACGTCTCCAGTTGGCCTCTTGATCTAAAAGATAACAAATAAAAAAAATTTGAAGAGCCAGATGTAGACATATGTATATATCACCATATGATACAATGCACAAGCAAATATTTCATGAAAATGTACCAGAAAATATTAGCCTTAGCTCAATTACTTTTACTTCCATTTTAAATGAACAGAAATCAAGATAATTTCATTTTAGCATATGAAAGAGCACTGGTTCAGCTCTGTCGTCTATACCGGATGCAGATCATTCGTTAGATCATTCAACACTGCATTTTGCAAATAAATCAGTCCTCACTGACCTGTGGAGGCGGCAGTCCACCAGCACCCTGCGGGCAGTCGGGGAGCATCCGGCGGACGTCCTCTGTGCTACACTGACAGTCAGGAGACGGTCCATCTCGGCTCCAGTTGCCTCTGCTGAACATTTGCCAGGTGGAGTAGGAGACCTGTGGCCGCATGAAAAGGCCACCCCGAGCGCCTTCACACTGAGGACTCCTGCAGGGAGAACAGGGAGGGAATGTGGAATCAAGGTTTGTGGTTTAAGTTTTGAAACGTTTCCTGAATGTTTTTTAATAAAATAAAGAGCATTAAACTACTACAAAAAAATTAAAAAGGGATACAGAGGTGCCTAAAGACATTTGTGTTTCGAGATAAAGCTTAAAACTGATGTTGCAATATCCCAAGTGCCAGTAGAGGTCATAGATTACTTAACACCCCCAATGAAAAGACTACACTTTGTACTTTTACCCTAAGCAGTAATCCCTGTGTAAGTAAAGTATAATGAACATTTTCATAATGCATGTCTTTAATCATTAAACAGCCTATTTTATCTCCCAATTGTAGTAAATTATATAAGTTCTTTTTTTGCACTATGTTGAAGATCCTGATGTCTCAGAACCAGAATGTGAACCTTTATCACAGTTCCTTTCAGTTCCTGGTTCTTCTGATGCTGCACAGACAAATTATTGTATTCATAATTTACGTCTTACGTTCTGTTGTCTTCTTCCTCTTTGTCCATGCACTTGGTACCAAACCCTGGCGGGTCCAACAGAGCTTCCAGCAGGTTCTCCATGGCCGGGTTCCCAGGTGCGTCGTTGCTGTAAATAGTAAACCAGAGGTGAAGAAGCTCGTCAAATAACATTTACAAGCATCAAGTGAAGAAAACGACCAGTTTTTTCACAGAATAAAACCTTCAGTTAGTAGCTGGTTAACTCTGACCAAAAGGACCAAACTAATTCACTGCAGAAGAAACTGATTTAAAACCTTTTCTGTGCTGACTAACGCAATGATGAATACTTTGTCGCAGGCCTACCTGAAGAAGGTGTACTGTTCTCCGTATATCCAGGGCTGAAGCTGCAGGGCGGGATACTTCCCAAATGGAGGCACGATGAGGCTGAAGAGCAGAGCGACAAGCACGAACACAGCAGGCAGGACAATCTGAAGCACAAATAAACCTTCAGATGAAATACTTCTCAATACAAACTTACAGAGAGAATGTCTCATTCTCATTAGTGACTAACAGCTAATTCCCCATAGAAACACCATAAAATAAGTAGTTGACTATCTCTTACTAACTGATGAAGAAGGTACAGAGGTTGTGTTCATTATGGAAGCCATAAACCCTGTGATGATGGATGGTGAATCTAGCTAACAGCTGCTGCTGAGGTTTTTCATCACCTGAGCGAAGAAGCCCCTGCGGCTCCTTCGAGCATAAAGCCAGCGTTTGGTGAAGAGGGCCCTCAGCTGCTGCCAGGTCAGCCACCAGCCGGTCAGGGGGATCCCACCTCGGCCATCTCCGCTCAGCGGGTCTGTCTCCTGAGGTTCTGCAAGCAGGAAAAACACACTAGGCTGAAAAATACATAGACTCCTGTCGGTGCTGTCCACCTTTTATAGGATGGAGACACTTGTCAGATCAGAGCCACAGAGTTCTAAGAGTAGAAACACAACATGACAAATGATATGACATGAATAACTGACTACATCTAAAGGCAGTCATGTAGCTTCTACATGGTCTTGCTGTTTTTTCAGAGTTCTTGGGAGAAACACTGAGTGCGTGTAAAATTTGGAATTGAAAGATAATGAAAACAAGCTAATTCAGTACAAACAATTTGGTCTAAGCTTTCAATGAACCCAAACTCAGTTAAATTCCTCTTATTTGTCAACTCTTCAATAAATGCTGTGTATCAAATCTGGGGGGAAAGACACTTTCTTTTTCGATCTAATTAGGATTTTCAGTGAGGAATAATCTGAAGGTACCTTGCTTACGGAGCCTTTTCCTTCCTGGCAGCATTATGAAAACAAACAGTCACAGTTGGAAGATGAAATAGCAGATGGACTGTACATGGAAAACACTGTGTGGTATGGACACAAATCTTTGTGTCTGTGAATGTGCACACCTGTCTCTGGTTCTTCAGCGTGTTGTCTCTCAGCTGATGGATGGCGCCTGTGGGGAGATTCAGCCTGCTGCTCTGGTTCAGCATCTACGTTGGTTTCCTCTGCCACTCGTAAAAAGATCTGGAAATGAACAGAAAGGTTGTTGTAAAAGATTAAACGCCTCCTTACAAACACAAAAGTTGCTCTCTAAAGTGTGTAAAGAACAATTCACTTTCTTTAAGTGGAGAATTTGAGTTCTGATGACTGGGTAAATCTATAAGGTCTCAATGGATACATGATACTCTATATTTTTTATGAACAATCTCACCTACTGCAGCTTTAAGTTCAAACTCAGGCAATTCTTTCAACCTTGGAAATCAGGCCCTCACAGCTGAAGCATTAGACAGCAGGTGGCAGCGGTCAGAGGGGCAGAGAGTGAGTGGCTTATTCATACTGAGTAAATTTATCCAACGCCATAAGTCTGCTATCAGGGGTAATCTGACGCTAACATTAAACCCATTAAGACCATGGCTGCTCCACAAATATCCAGCCCTCCTGATACGACCTGGTTCAGCTCCTGTAGATCACGCTGGTGGGATGACTAATGCCTCACTAATGTGAGATGGTGATTCTACACACTCTAAAATACACATAAAACTGGCTAAGTATAGTAGGAAAGAGCTTAAGGAACATGCAGGCTGCGTTTTTGTGTGCCTTATATCAAGTTTAAGTCGGACAAAAGACACCTACAGTTGGTGTTCATTCTTTAGCTAGCAGCAAATGTTACTGGCTGAGTTTAATAGCAGTTTAACTGACACTGTACCATCCACCATTTTGTCAGTTAAGTGACCAAAATATTGATCATCTTTAATCTAATCCCCAAAGTACCTTATTGGAGCGTTATCTAAAGGTATTGTTTTTATTATAGCTGTTTTATAATTGTTGATATGTATAAAACATTTCTGTGATTTTTGTGGTTTACTGCTTACCAAGCTGTCTACTATTACTAGCTGTCTGAGGCTAATGTGTTGCTAATATGGGGTGGTGATGGGACAGTGGACATGACACACCTTTGTTGTGGGCGACCATGGTTTGATTCCCACTGCGACACATCTACCAATGTGTCCCTGAACAAGACGCTGAACCCCTAGCTGCTCCTGAGGTGTGCATATATGTATGCATGTATGGCAAGTGTAAATAGCTTTGGATTTAAGTGTCAGCTAAATGAATGTAATGTAATACAACATTCTAAGTAACTGTTGGGCTAATTGTTTAATTTTCTATTTACTCTTTTTTACTTTTTCTTGGACTCAATATGACTTGATTAATTACTGTGTTGTGCTTCCTACATAATTAAAGCTGGAGTGTGGGACTTTTACATATAAGTGAACGTCTGTTACATTCCAGCCCTGGCCAAACGAGTTCATGCATTGCTGATCAATCCAGGTAAATCTCTCAGTATATGTACATGTAGAGAGCTCCATGATCTGCCATTGCTGCAAGAAAAAAACAAAAAAAACAAAAAAGGTGCACTGGTCCACTTACTGAGAAGTGTTTATTTTGTTTATTATGACTGTATAGTTTGTGTTAATATACTTTGGCAAAATTGTATTGTATGCAGCCATGCCAAATGCAGATGATGCAACTTTGTCTCTTTATGCCTCTGGACCAACCGTAGTGACAGAGTAGGCTAAGGCAACTGGGAATATGTTGCCTAAATAACCTAGGAAGTGTCCAAGAAAAGTTTCTGTTGCACAGGGTTTGTATAACTATTCTCACTGCTAGAAGGGCAGACAAACCTTCCTTGTTATTCTACTAATTCTTTTTTTATTTATTTATTTATTTTTAACAATACCCTATGTCTGACTGTTATTTATGGTTTGTCATGTTTTTGTGATTTGTAATCACCATCATTAAATTTGTTAAGTAATTTCCCCTTTTCATAGTTTCACAATTGCTTTCAGTAAAAACAAAGTTTTCAACATGTCTTATTTAAGTGTGTTTAGTTACCTGCATGGCTGTGGACCTCTCAAAGTGACAAGTTTATGAAATTAACCGCTGGCTTGCAAGTTTAGGGCTTTGAAGGTTTCTGAAATGTGGATCAAGTGACTTATTTTTGTATCCATCAAAACAAAGTAAATGTTTCACCTCCTCCAGTGTGCTGTCTGATAGGCCGTAGCTGCTGATGCCTAGCTCAGTCAGCCTCTGATCCAGCTCAGACAGGAAGACGCCCAGGCTGCTGTCCTTAGCAGCCATCTGTGGCAGGTTGACCACCGCCTCGCGCCGTGACTCCTCCACCAGCCTTGCACCCGGGATGTGGTGCTGTGCCAGAGAGAGCAACGCCGCCAGGTCTGCCGTGAAGACAATGATCATGCAGTAAGATCTTTCTGCTTTAATCATCAACACTAAATTGGTGGTTGTAGAAATTGTAAATGCACCTAACGCTGAACCACCTCAGCTTATTGTAGAGGCCAAGCAGCAGTTAAACACTCACATGAGCTGCTCGCCTCACTTCCCAGCCCGGTGTCTTCACTCATGGATGACTCGCTGTCCTGAAACACATAGATGAGTTGTTGGGTGTTGGTTGGTGCATAACAACGTGAATGTGAAGTATTAGTATTGTAAAAAATATATGAGCATAAGCATGCACACATAACATTTTTTGGATAAAAAAAAAAAAAAATACAGACCTTGAGAGGAGGCAGCTTGTTGGTGCTGATGCTGGTACTGGTGCAGATACTCGTGCTGCTGGGAGTATTGGTGTCCAGTCCGTCCCGCTTCACCACAGTGAGGTAGTAGCCAGATCCAAGGTGGGATTTCAGGAAGAGCGGTGAGCCACAGCAGCACAGCTTTCCCTGAGAGATGATGGCAATCCGGTCAGCTAGCAGCTCCGCCTCGTCCATGTAGTGGGTGGACAGGATGATCGTCCGGTCTGATGGAGAAAGACAACATAGAAGCATATTAACTATTTCTTTTACATGTCTGTATATTTTGTAGGTCTCATGTAGTTCTTGGATCAGGTTTAGGTGAGGTTCTTTTGATCCAGTCACTAGATAACAGCTAGTGTCTCCCAAAGGAAAAGCATACCCAGGTTGAGGGTAACTATACACTACACTAGTTTTTCAGCATTTTCTTAAGCCCACTCTTGTGTAATTATGCAATATTTCATTTCAAGTAAAGACAAATAAAGCTACAAGGCTGTCACTCTAAAACAGCATTGTTGGTTTGGCAGTTCAGGCTGACCTGCCTTTCCATTTACAGCAATAAATTTGTGGTTCCACAGTTCCACAGAACCCCTTTTCCTGCACCTTTGCGATATTTGAGCAGCAGATCCCAGATCCCTCTGCGGGAGTAAGGATCAACCCCGGCTGTAGGTTCATCCAGAACAACCACCTTAGAGCCTCCAACAAACGCTATGGCCACAGACAGCTTCCTCTGCATGCCACCTGACAGAGAGACAGAGTGTTTTCATTTTGGAACAGAAAAATATGTATATATTTTAGGACAAAATTGACCCACCCCTTTACAAAGAATGTAATGTTTACAAACTGATGAAAGTGAGGGTCAAATCATGTTTTTAATACAGAGGTTAATCTGGCAAGTTTACCTGAGAGGTTTTTAGTCTGTTCATGTCTTTTGTGCAGCAGGCCGACGTCGTCCAACAGAGTGTCTAGCTCAGCTTTCACCTCTGCTTCAGACAAACCCTTCAGGCACCCATAAAACCACACATGCTCCTCCACTGTTAATCTGAGAGAGATAAGCCATCAAGAAAAGATATAAAAATCTACTCCTTAACCAACATCTGTGTATTTTCTGGTGAAAGTCAAACCTACTGTACTGATACTGTAATCTAGTGATCATCTTCTACTACTACTACTACTACTACTACTACTACTACTACTACTACTACTACTACTACTACTACTACACAAAAAAAGACTCTCAAAAGAAGCTTGTGGTATGAAATCTACAACAGGAACTTCTGAACCCATCAAACCTAACCAGAGTAAGCCAGAAACAATTGCAATGACAGCTTATTACCAGCGTTTTGTGTTGAAAAGACAAGCCTTACATATCAAACAGGACATTGTGTTGTGGACAAACTCCCAGCGTTCTCCGGATGATATTCATGTCATGGCGGATGTCCAATCCATTGATGTACACAGTGCCCGAGGTGGGTGGGAACAGGCCAGTAAGGACAGATCTAACAAACATCAGGCTCATTACAACAAATACTTTGTTTACGTACACCTTCTACTTTAAATTAGCTCCTGAACTCATACCCATTACAGATGTTTTCCTAATTGTCTAAGGTATCCTAAATCACCTGACAAAAAGTCAACATCAAGACTGTGAGTACAATACAGTAACAGCAAATTACCACATAATTAAGACATAATACCTGCCAAGGCATTCTGTGAATTACACATTGAAATTTGTCAGCTGATACCAGAGCGAAAAGCGTTTTTCCTTTCTTTTTGCTTCCCTTTTTATTGTGCTTTGGTCTAATATCGCTCAAACACTAAAAGATTGCTGGCTTCATCTCCTAAAATTTAACTCAACCAAAGTGATTCATTCTGCATTAAATCCTTGTACAAATAGAACTCATTAGTGCTGATAGTCCTTCACCCGGCAGGTCTGCTCCTTACATGGTGGTAGTTTTTCCGGCTCCGTTGTGGCCAAGGAAAGAGGTGATCTGCCCTTCATAGAACTTCAGGTTGAGGTGATTGACGGCCAGTTTGGCGCCGTTCTTGTAGATTTTCACCAGGTCTCTGATGCTCACACCCAGGGTCAGGTCAGAGGGTTCTGGTTCAATGTGATCTGATGACAGAAGAGCATTTTATATATTTAAAAAGGACAATTTACCTTTATACGTATCTAAATGTCAGGCAGTTAAAATGGCTAGTAACCTTGTGGTAATTCTGCTTTCACAGTGATTTATAATCAATTATAAAAGTGTACGTGTGAACAGAAGTCATCAGCCAAACGGTCACAATATGTTTTTACATGCTGAGAATGCAGCTCCTTAGTGAACAGAACGTGTAGTCTGGACTGATTCTTAGCTTTAGTCTCTGTGTGCTCTTAAACCTTGTTGTTAATGGGTTTATTGTCTCAGCTCATCAGCTTGATTTGTGCTTAATTGGCTTAAACATACAAAACTACCAGTGTAGTCTTTTAACTGGTATTAGGACCAGAGGAGAAGACCGTAGATGGCAGCCAAAGTCTGTAACTGGGCAGAAAAACAGACACGCTGCTTATCAGTGATGTGACTTCTATTTACAAACTGATGCTTGCTTGTAAACTGTAGCTATGATTGTACCTTTTGATGACCTGTGACAGTAAAAAAAACGTGTAATAAAAAATATGTTAACTCATAAGAGCTGATGTACAGCAGCTTCCACAGTCTTGTACCTTCATCCTGTTCAGTAGGTGCGGGGGGGATAGGCATGCCTGCCTCCAGGGGAATTCCACCCCAGTAGTTGATCTGGAAGATGAAGTACCAGGGCCTGGGGATCCCATATTCACCTGATATAAAAACACACAAACGGCAGTTTACCAGTTTAACCAGTATTTCATTGACCACACTGCATTCCTCTGTACATCTGCTTTCAGCAAAGCACTCATATCATGTTACTAAAATTAGAACAGTGTTACGCCAAACAATAACAAAACAAAAAAATCATCTATAAGGGGAACATACTCAGAACAACGGCAGCAAACTGAGGAAACTCAAATATTTAAGAAAAAAAGTCTATCACTATCACTATTAAGTTTCAATTTGACCTTGACCTTGATCTGACAACATAACAACAGCTTCAAGATGCAGCAATCAAACTTGACTTGGCTTTTCTTTTTCTAAATTAAATCATTATCTATCTAAAATAGTATATGTATTATAATATGTGTTCATATTCACAGCAGCTATAAACCCTTATTCCCTAAGTCAATATAAAATACACAGCATACTTCCAATATTCATAGCTAAGATAAATTTCCAATCGTCATACCAGGAAAGACTGCTTCGATGTACCAGGCTAAGATGGCGTAGATGAAGGCATCCGCATAAAGCATGCCTATAGAGGTAGTGAAACTGTATGAATCTCCTTCCACAGGGCTGGAACGGAGATTGTACCACTGGATGCCCACTCCTTGCTCTTCATACTGAGAGAAATACTCACAGCCGAAGCCAAAGGCCACAGGGGACAGGAAACTCTGAGGAAGTAGGACCAAACAATTTTTAATCTTGACACATTTAACCAAATGCAGCGATATTGACAAGTAAGAAAGAATGTTTGGATATATAGAAGCTTTACATTAAAATACTTAATTACATACATTTAATTTCATGGTACATTTTCTGATTCAGTCTGTGCATTTATTCTTCTTACAAATGCTGAAATGTGTGAATGTTCAATCACTTACTTTTTTACAACTGGACCTAATTTTTCTAGAACTGTATGCCAAACTTTTTGATTGTATCCATAATTATTTTACTCACAGCGAGCACTCGGTGGGTGGTGTTGAGGCGGTCTCTCCAGGCTACACACAGTACGTAGGGCAGGTAAAGGCCAAAGTATATAAGCCCCCCACATGCAGCAGCAAGGTTTGCTTTGGAGAAGAAGGTGCTGATGAGGAAGCACTGCATGATGGTGGCGGTGGCAAACGCCGTCAGGAAGAAAAATACAACAGACGGGTTGCTGTACGGCAGAATGTCCCCCCACTGGAAAAAAGACAAAGGGAAAAATAGGGAGGTTAAACAGTGACTACAGGAGATAGAGTTCCAGATAAAGAAAAGCTTTACCTTCAGCTGTAATAGCACAAGAAGCAATCCTCTTATAAGATACAGACTACTACATTTTTTATTTACAGCTACATTTTCTTTCCTGATCATGTCCATCCAGGTATTTTATATTTTAGTGTGTATTTTTTCTAAAATATATTTTGTGTAGAGTGAGTGGTCATCTTGCCTTTAGCAGAGCAATAAGGAGCGCTGCAGAAACCAGGAAAGGAACGATGCTGCTGATGAACCAGCTGAACCACAACGTTTCTGTTCCCAGACCCATAATCCTCATGGTTTCTTTCAACCTCGCCTCCTTCTCGTACACCACGCCTTTGATGATCATGGCCACCGAGTAGATCCACGCCAGTGTCATGAAGAGTGGCAGAGAGCGGTTCAGCACTCGAAGGAAACTGTTGTAAAGGTAATCTGAATTGAAAATCATGTGCTTATGCAAAACAAGGATGTAGTAATATCCTAAAGCAGAAAGCTGTCAAAAGTTTATTTAAAATATGAATACTTCAGACAATTCAGACATGTTCTATGAATTTAGTTTTAGTAAACTCATAACATTGATCGAGACTCCTTGATTACTGATATTATTCCATACACAAACAATTGGCCTACAAATTCAAATCAAAAGACAAAATGAGGTCTGCCATAGAGTAACTCTCTTCTTTTCACAGCTACTACTGTCCTTGAGCAAGGCACTGAACTGTCAAGCTGCTCCACACTAGAGAGTAACAAGGGGGTGGATTTTAACTCCTGTCCAATCCCACAAAAATATTCTTGTCCTGTCCCAATCCCGAAAGAATGACTCCTGTCCGTTTATTCATATTAGAACTGCATATTTATATATAAAAACTCATCTATGATTCCCACTTCCCAACTGACTCCTATCTCGTGGGAATCCCAAAGGAATCCCGTGACCCACATAGTTCCTGAAAGAACCTCAGCCTCTACACCAGACAAGCTGCCAGTAGCAGATTATGGCTGTACTGGTCTGTTTCATAAACACGTGGAACTGTGTGCGCAGTTTTTAAAAACACCAATCTAAAACAACATATGACTCACACATCATCCACATAGCAGGGGTAGGGCATCTGCTGGATGTAGATGCCGGTTGTTTGTTGAACTCCGGTCAGGATGCGGCTCACAGCTCTCTCCACTAGGTCCTGGATGTACACGAAGCCGCCCCAAATGTAGCGCATGTCATTAAATGGGTCGGCTGCTGGACCAGGATCCCAAAACCTGAAGAAAAAAACCCACCAAAACAATGTTGTTGTTTTTTGTTTTTTAAATCCAAGTGCTAGAGAAAGTCAAAAAAAATCTTGATTATCTTGGATTAGATGGAGCAATGGAGTAGGGTGTTCAGGAAAAAGTATATTCACACAAAACCAAAGCTATTTACTTGCAATTCCAATTAAAAGATAATTGATGCTAATAAAAGAATGGCAGGATAGAAGAAAGATATTTTTGGTGCTTCCTCAGTACCTGTCCTTAATCTTGTTGGTCCGGGTCACATCATCAATGTCCATTCGGATTTTGTAAATGACATGGGGCGGCAGGTCGAGGGTGGAGGAGTTGGGCAGCAAGAAAACCACGCCCGCCCAAAACTGCCTGTCCTCTAGTAGCTCCAAAGCCCTATCAATCATCTCACCCTCTGTCTCCAATCCCTCCAACTTGTTCAGAGAAAAACACTGCAGAGGATGTAGATATGAATGATAAATAACACGAAAGAGAATCTGAAGTTAAGATTTAGTTATACTATAACAAAATGAGTCCATGTACTTTCATCTTAATTATTCTGCAACAAAAACCAGAAAATGAAAAACTAAGCTTTTTGTACGTTTCCCTTGAAAAGACTGCCTGAATGCAGCACACAGTACAGCCTGAAGCGGTGTACAGTGTGTTCCTGCAATCTACAGCATAACATAATTGTGACTGGCACAGAAGCAAATACAGAGAACCTCCCTGCGACTCCAGCGCGGTACATAAATGCAGTGTTTCATTCACCCAAAGAAATGTTGTCTCTGAACATCATCCAGGCAGCGACTGCATTTGTTATCACAATGTTATTATGAAAACAATTTAGTAATAAACAAATGTAATTTCTATGAGACAGGGTTGATGTGGATAGGCTATTAGGTTTGATAAAACATTCGGGACATTACCCTGGATAGTGTATGCAGACCACTATTGTCTTGCATGTATTCTGTGAGGGCCATTCTGTCCTTTTTTATCGACTGGACACAGCCTACCTATTACTAAACTGTCAATGTTGAGTTTTGAGCCTTTTTCTATAAATTCTGTTACATGCCAGAAAATGCTTTGATATCCATCTTTTTTCATAATTGAGTGACAAGACATGTTTTTAAAAAGCCTAGTTTTTCCATTTTCGAATTCTCGTTTCAAAAAAGGAAATTGATTGAGTCGAAGGTACATGGATTAAAATGAAACTGATTTTGGTTTAGGGCTTCACTTTTTACTACTTTACTATTTTTCCATCTAACCAATTTTCGAAAATACAAAAAGAGCAAAATAATTATGACCCAGTTTAAAAAAAAAAACAAAAAAAAAAAAACAATGATATTTAGCCACAGTAGCTCTCTGGTCAGCATACTGCAGTTTGTTAGGATGAAACAGCAATAATAGAAAATCATCCCACCTCTGTTTCTTGAAAACTTTGTGTACTTTCCTACTCCAAATTCAACCAAACAGGATTGTTCTTATCTCTCGTCTGTTCTTATTCTCAGTACAAAGTTGGAATTTCTGAGAGTTGCATGAAGAGAAAATAAGAATATCAAAGAATGAGAACCTCAGTGACTTGTGCAAGAATGGTGATGGTGTGGTCGAGGTCGTTGTAGACGTCCAACCAAGTAGGTGGCGCTCCCGGCTTCCTTGGGACGCCTGGGGAGGGTGTGGACAGAAAGCGAGCAATCCGTGAGGCCGTCCAGGACGTGTTCTCCAGACGCAGGTTGACCAGTACTGCGACCTCTGGCCGCCTCAACAAATCCTGTCACACACACAGACACGGAAAAAAAAAAGGATTTTCAGCACCAAATGCATCATTACACACTCATCCCTCCAGTAGAGAGACAGCAGCTGGTGAATCAGACCTGCAGCAGCTGAATCTCCACACTGCTCTCCATGTAATTCTTGATTTGTGGTCCCACTTCCATCCAGGCTTCATTCAGCTCCTGAAGGATCAGCAGGTCCTCGAACGTCTTGTTCACCTTCAGCAGACACAACTTGTAGTTAGTCATCTTACAACAAGTACAACTGCAGAATACGCTTTCAATCCAAAAATCATTAAAGATTTAAAACAACTGGTTCTACGACATTGCAGTTACATGGTGTCTGAATTCTCCAGCAGAGCCACCAGGACATCCCAGAAGAACATTTTAAATTTTCTTAAAATTACAGTTTGACACAATGCATTTTGTCGCTCAGTTACACTCTAAACTGCGTACTACCAATGCGCACTAAAATTGTGAGGCCTTATAAATCATTAACTAAGATGCTGACCTGCAAGTAGTGATACTCATTGGTTTCCGGAAAGAAATGCTTAAATGGTAATGTAAATGCATGGTTTGATTACATAAAGTGACAGCACAGAAACATGTCTTCCACTTTAGTAGTTTCTGTCAAAGCTAAGTATATTACAATTTTCAGCAAACAACAGGAGGACTTGTTAGTGACATCTGACATAAACCCATTAGTTATGTTCTTAATAATCCTTCTTAAAAAGATATTGATGATAACTTGTCCTTAATGAAAAAAAGTGAACTTTGATTACATGTTCACTTTAAATAGCAGCTCAGGTGACAACTCTTGGACAGACACTCAGGTTAGACTCTCTGTACCTCCTTCATGACTTGTTGCACTGCAGGAGTGTCTGGTGTGTACAGCAGCTTTCCAATAAACAGAGGTTTTATTCCTCGCCACACAATGCGAGACAGAGGATTGGACTCCAGACCTTGGATCAAACTCTTACAAAATGGAGCTGCGTGGAGGAAACGTTAGACAAACACATGTTAGTGTTAACAAATGTTAGACAAAAACACCTGGTTAAATGTGCACACACAGAACACTCAGTTAGAACTTGATGCTCAGTCATGTTATGGTGATTTTTGGTGTTGTTAAAGTATTAGATAATGAGAAATTCGGTTTTCTGCTTATTTATGATCACTTGTAACGAGTAAATCAACTGAAAACAGGAGCACATGCTAGGTTTCAGTGTTTTAAAGCAAATAATGAAGTTAAGCTGTCACACAGGAAGTCATTCACTCATCGATCAGTACACGTTTCATCTGTCCTGGATGAAAACAAACTAATTTCACACACACACACACACACACACACACACGGACGTCCAAAGCCTCTTACTAGTGATGTTGTCACGTTCCAGGTTTGTGTCTTCAGTGCCATTTTTTCCTAAGAAGGACTTGATGTCATTGTCTTCATACCAGTTGAGCGATGGGATGCGCTCACCACCAACCTCAGGGTGACCGCACATGATCCGTGAAAAAGCGCGAAAACTCTCTCTGGGCAGCGCCGAGCGATTCTCGGGAGACAGAAGACGAAGAGCTGCGCTCATCTCCGCAAAGCTGGAGAGAGACGAGAACTGAAGGAAGACAGAAGTGAGAGTGAAAGGTTTGGAGGAAGAGAAGGGAAACACAAAAAGAGGGTAGAAATGCAGGCATGGAAAATCTGGTCAATGTTAGTCAATCAAAAAATAAGCGACAAAACGCATAACATATAACCATGATGAAAGTAAAAGCTTAAAGTTCAACTAGCAGCCACTATTTTAAGGTCCATCCATCCATCCATCCATCCATCCATCGTCAACCGCTTATCCTGTGTACAGGGTCGCGGGGGGCTGGAGCCTATCCCAGCTGTCATTGGGCGAAAGGCAGGGTACACCCTGGACAGGTCGCCAGTCCATCGAAGTATTTTATGGTCAGATTTGTTTACTTATTATAATAAATGCAAATGTGCAGAACCTCCAAAAATGTTCTATGCAATCTACAGGGTGTCTTTTGAACAGACAGAAAAAACAGGTGTGTTCTTACATCATCAATGAGGACAGCCAGCTCCTGGGAAACTGAGGTGACAGCCTGACTGATGACCCTGAGGTCTCCAGCGTTAGTCATCAGACGTTCTCTCTGACCGGAGGGACAGACACACAGGTTCACTGATGGTACTTACTGTAGGTCATCAGATATACAAGCAACTCAGCATCACAGAAAACTGTATTCGAATTTAATGAATGTAGCACTGATGAGTGTATTTCTGCAGGTTTCTCTGTCCACTCAATCCTACCGTGAATAATTTGGTAAAGTCAAGCTGAGAGAGGAAAAGGCGTTCGGCCTCCTGCAGGATGTCAGCTGGCTGGTTACACAGCTGAGTTTGAAGATCATTCATGGCTGCTTCTCCTCCGTCCACCTTCAGAAACTGCCCCAGCATGCTTGCATTACACACCAAGTCCTTCAGCTGCATCTGAGCTCCAGCCACAGAAACCTGGATGGGACAAAATTGATGCCCCACGCTAACTTTAGAACAGTGTTCGGCTGTGAAACAAATAATAAATAAAACATCTCACTTGTTATTATCATGTGTTGATACCTGTGCTACTTATTTTTTATTCATTAATTTTTATTCATCTTTTAAATGTTTGTTTTTCTGAGAATTTACAGCCAATACTTCACCTGTAAATTGAGACGAGCCTTCAGCAACTGATCTACAATCACAGGCGAAAGGCTGCTATTGGTCAGGAGGAAGGTGGAGAACGTCTCATTGGCTCTTAGGTATTCTTCAACCGGGAGATCTACAGCACAAACACAAAGATTTAGTACCACCCTGCACAACAAATAATTTACACTGTATTTCAAATCCACACCAGAATAGAATAACCACAACAACCTCATGCAAGTGCACAAGACAAACCAAACGAGGACCCACTTTTAACAAAACTTCTTCACAGTGTTAGTAGTGGGCACAAATTTCACAGGTTACTTAAATAGGTAACCATCATTTGGAAAACCTGCCCATTCTGATTCTAGTAATGAGATAAAGCTCATAAAATTATGATGCAGAGAAACTCTGCTCTAGTGGCAGAAATATCAATTCTTTATTGATCATTCTTGACCATGACTATTGGACTAGTTCACTAGCTTACCAAAAGTGCTTGGGGCTTGTATGTTGCTGTCCTAAATAACTGTATTTTTCCCATTACAGTCTTAGGCTTCATAACATGTCCTCCCCTTTTATCTTTGGGGATTCTCAGTTGACCTGGCTGAAAACCTGTGTAGAAAGAAAAACTTGCAGTTTCACCCAGCTCTAAAGTTGACCAGCTATTTAAATTGTTTCTTCCTCCTGAAAAGCTGTACCACTAAGAAACAGCAATTTGCCTACATATACAAAAGGACAGTTTTGAGGTTACAAACCCCCACTTTATAATACGTCTTTTACAGTATGGGTCAGGATTTCAGGAGTCTGTTAGGCCATTTAAATTGGATTTTGTTGCACTAAAAACCTCACTGCTTTCATTCATCTAATTGCTTTTCTGGGGTAGTCATGTAAATTAATCTGCCCACAGCAAGCAGAGGCAAAACAGCCACTCTGTGCTGCTCTCACAAAAGCAGTAAATGGCCACATTCAGGCGGTCACTTGACACCCGTTTAAAGCCAATCGTATAGTACATATCAGCTACTGGCTGCTACTGTAACATGTCAGTCCTGCTCAGAAAAGTCTGGGAAGAGTGCTGGCTCAAACAAATTAATTAATTCAATGCTTTTATTGTATTTGATGCCAGGGACTGCTATCACTTTCATCTCTTTCTTTGAAAGTATGTTTGTTTTTTATTTAATAAAGAAAGATGGTTGTATAAATTATTCAAAAAATCAACATTTGCTTAGCAATCATTTTCATTGGCTTCTTGACATTTGAAGCAAAGAGTTCCTTATGTTGTATTCAGTACTTCATACATTGTGGTCATGTTGTCTTTCTGTACTTTACCACAGGAAGGCCTTATTTATACTGCACTACAACTTTACTGACAGAAGCCAAAGCTCTATTGGGTTTCCCAATATAAATAATTTATTCTGATTCCTGGATTATAAGATCACTACTGGTAGTACAATAAAATCAAATTAACTTTCTAGCTGGTATTTCACACCCAGGGTTTGTAATGACAAATTCTAACAACTATTTGTCATCTGAATAAGGTGCTGGGAGAAAGTGTCACTGTGTCAGAATGTCAAGGTATCCCCTCAGGTCTGTAGAGCAGATTCAAACAAGCTGTAGTACTTAGTCTCTCTCCCAGCCTTTGGACACTGTCCATCAGGTCCTGAAAGCCAGAGAAGCTCCGGTTTCCACTATAGGACAGAACAGTCTGGGCGTCCACGAAGAGACGAGACAGTCTGCAGGAGGAGGACAATAAGAGGAGTTTTTACTGGGACAGACACATGCAGTTAGGTTACATTTGACAGTGGTGTAACAGACTTTTTAGTTGACCAACCAAATGAATGATTTTTTTTGTGATGCCAGTTTTGTTTAGTTTTAACAGTTAGCACCTAGTAGTTGTCCAATGTGCTCCAGCCACTGTGGATTAAGAGACGCGCTAGTGACAGACGCTCCTCGTAAGCGTGCCCACCTCACATGCCTGATATTGCAAGTTAGAGTATGGACTGTGTAGTACAACCTTGGGGCCCTCTCTGTGTTCCAGGACCTCCTGATTTACAAATTAAGCACCGTGCCCAGCTGACCCAGAGTCCACCTTGGCTAACTGAAGAAATGTAAATTTCTTCAGTTTCTTGCAGGAAACAGATGTTTCTGTTGAGCAGATGTGGGAGTTTCACAGAAGCAACAGAAAGCACCAAAGACAGTCTCCGTTGTCAATTTCTGTCACCACGCAATATGTAACATATACGCAGTTCATCCACTGATCACAGGGTTGGCAGTTTGATCCACAATTCCTCTTGTCTACATGTCGAAGGGTACTTGGGCAAGACACTGAACCTTAAATTCCTGTCAATGGTTGGCTAGCACCTAGCATGGTAGATTGCTGCCATTGGTGTGAGTGAGTGAATGAGAAGCAAATTGTAAATTGGATAGAAATGTTATATAAATACAGCCATTTTCCATTTACATAAAGGATGTGTTAGTGTGCTGCTACTAAGCTAAAACATGCTAGAGCACAGGTATGATTTTTCCAGGTAGTGACTTCCTCCACTGAAAAATTATACCATCTTACTCAAAGGATATGTATTATTTGTCTCGTCTGTTAGTTAGCAAACAATAGTTCACTGGAGTGGGTCTTTAATCACAGCTGAATGAACCCCTTATTACAAGTTTATCTTCTGGGCTACTTTATCCTGCAAGCAATGATGGTAAACCACCACTCCAGACAGCTGCCCATGCTTTTACCTCCAGTCTACCTACATGGAGTTGTCAAAGTTGCCAACTTGGCCCCGTGTCTCCCCTGGTGTCGAACTGTGGAAGCAGGGGTTGTTGATGTTGCAGATAATGCCCTGAATCCAGGGCAAGGTGCCTGCTGATGGCAAGGCTTTGTTTGGAAAGTGACCTACAAGAAATAGAAAAGAAAAGTACAGTTCAGTACCAGGAGATTAGTCCAAGGTACGAAACAATGAAAATACTGTGGTAGTGACCTGAAATACAATCTACAGGCAGCAGACTTGGACCATAATCCCAAACTGCTGTTATTTGAACAAAAGCTGTTTTTTGTACCACTGATATTAAATTACAATGTTATTATCCTCAGCCTGATCTGAGGTTCCTTAACATACAATACTGATGTAAAGAAGATAAAATAAAGCTCTCAGGTAAGAAATGTCTGGGAAGTTTTCAGGCTCACGCAGCAAAACTGACTCACCAGGTGTTACACAACTTCTGAATGCTTAGTGTCCACCACATTACTTGGAATACAACCAATTCACAAAAAAGCAATTCTTTATATAAAGCGTCAACATTCCTTTCCCAGTTCGCTACTGTCTTTGGAGAGGTTACAATTTCTTAGCAAGATATAGCATTATGTAGCCCAGAAGCTACTGTACAAGGCACTGACCAACTGGCCTACGTTGTGCTGTCTCTTGCCATGATGTGTTTTATTATGTTACCATGTCATGTTAGTCACCTTTGCTAACGCAGTACTTCTCCAAGAAGGTCAAGAACACAGCAGGTTAGAAAAAAACAAATGTGCGTGCGTCCCACAAGAATCACCCTCAGTGAGTTAATCCTCTTTAGCTGGTTGGCACAAAGCCTTTCTTCTGACCTGTAAGGGTGCGTGTCTGAAAAGATATCACTCACATTGGCTCTGCTTGTACGGAGGGTGTGAATGACGAACAGAGATGAGGATGACGAAGAGGAAAAGCGGCCAGAGGAGCTCGATGATGAGCTGGATCTGTATAAAAGGAGAATATGGGAGCTGTTACATGTGCATCAAATAATTTGCCCATTTGATGTCCCGGCTGTGTCTTATATTACATTTTTCTGTGAAGAGAAAATGTGACTACCTTGTTCCTCCTGCGATATGTGATGTTCTTCCAGAGCAGGAGGAAGAGCGGCCTGAAATACCCCATCGCTCCCAACAGCTACCTGGCCATGACGCAAAGCTAGAAAACACAATATGCTGGTGAGAAAAGACAAAAGTTCAACAGGGTGTTCTAGTTGTCAAGTTGCGGTGTCCCCACTTTAATTACAGCTGGGGACAGTGGAGCTTAATCCTCAGCAGCACTCCTTTTATTTTAACTTTTATATTTCGTGCTCAGGCTGGTTGTATATTAATTGTGAGTGAAGGTTGTCTTGTGCGCCTGCTGTGATCTGCTCAAGATGGACAATCCCCTGCTTTATCCCGAAATCCTCCTGATCCTAACAGCTTACCTGTTTTACTCAGAGACTTCACTTTTGCTCTGTGAATGCCTCCTGCATATAGTCTCCTCTTGTGTGTGTGCTTGTGGTAAATAATCTGAAGATCTGGCTCACGATTTGTGCCAGGTTAGAAGGTAATGGCCTGGCTAAGTTCCTTTGCAAATCTGTGTAACCTCAAGGTCAAACTATTTTTTGTTGTTGCATTCATCTGTTTACATTTCAAGACTTTGCAGATGTCAGTAGAGATAAAGCATATCGGTTGTATAACCACTGTATTTTCTTCTTTTCTCTTTTGACCATGTAATTTCCTTAAATTTATACCTCTTATGGAGGCCCCCCGACAGGAAAACAATTATTGAAATGTGATAAATTTGTCACTTAATGTGGCAAGTTAATGTAAATGTGCATCTTAAAAAAATGACATGGCGCTAATATAAAATTAAAAACTAACACAAACTAACATTAAACCATAACTTAGTACTAAGTGTTAGAACAAAATGAATGCATTTCAATTGGGGCGCAAGTTATTTAAAATAAATATAAAATAAAAACTGAAATCGCCACTTCTCAGTTTGACTCTCGTGCATCATCAGTAATGGCTAAAGAAAATAATTGGCTAACTGTAAGCTAAGAATGAAAAGAGGAAAACTCCTAGCTAACATTACATTCGTATTATAGCCTCCTCTTCCTAGCATGTTACATAGTGATGCTGTTAGTGGTTTAAAATGACCTTTTCGAAAACAATTCACAAACAGTAATGAGCTTCCAAGACTCGTAAAGGTGTTGTTAATGATTACCTTTCTGTAATGTGGTTGATAAATCTCCTTTCAGTGTATCGGACACACCAACGGCCCCGGGTACCTTGTCATTGACTCTCCATTTCCAGTTTGTAATAGCAGGTGTGAGCTGAAGAAACTTCCGCCCACAAGCAACGCTGATTGGCCAAAGTATACTCCAGGGGTGTGGTCACAGAAGCCGGTAAAGAATCTGATTGGCTTTTGCCTGTGTTTTGGTAACTGAAGACATCTGATTGGCCAGGCAGTGACAACTGCGTTATATACAAGCTGGCCACCTTTCATAATAACTGTTTGGAATAATATTTACATAAATAAAAGGCATTACTTTATTAGTACATGCAGCATATGATTCCATTGTATACTTATTAAAATAGCAGTAAAGATATTCATTAATAACACACATTTGCAATTACATTTTCTGAGAAGAACTGTACTATTATAAATTTGAAATAAGTATTCTTCAATTATATATATTGCAATGACAACATATTTATGGAGCTGTTCAAATCTAAATATACAGTAGCTGTGACTCAGATGTACATAAGCATGTAATTTGTTTTGAAAAATGTAATTTGTTACTGTATCTAACTTCAGTCCAAGTCCTTTGCATCTGAAACTTATTCAGGGACCACTGATTCTCAATAAATAAAATCAATCAGATATCTTACAGATCATTTTAATCAACATCCAAGACAAAAAAAGTCTTAAAAATATACAGCATCTCTCTATCAAATAAGGCAGTTACCTTTTATTGTGCATATCTTCTTCCTGTCAGGCACCGTCAGAAAAGCACTATATGAGTGAACCAGAGCGCTGCACTAAATAGCCTTCTCTCAAGCGTTGTGACAGACACTTGTTGATATGCATGTGCATGTGTGGGACTGGAAGTACATCACAATGAAAATACAGACACTCTTTGTTCTGATTCAATTAAGGTTTCCCATGCAAGCAAATTCAGTTCAGGCACACTGGCAACACACCAGGCTGGAAGACCCAAAACTCTTGAGTACAGTATACATTCACCACCATGTAAAAGTTAGTGAAGTCAAAAATATTCTGTTTATGAATTATTGCATCTCAGCTACTGCCTGCATTGTTAAATATCAGATAAATATAAATGGAGAGCTACCATCTATCCCTGTCACTTTAAAATATGCTTTCATAATATTCAAATGTACTGTTCATCTTAAAAATATAAAGCTACACTAGTTTGTTGAATTCAGTGGTGGGACAACAGCTTATGATATGCTGTATGATAAATTGCATCATAATATTTTCTGCAACTGGCAAAAGTTCATGTAGCTTGAACACTATTGTCCACTTTTGTCCTTGATGCAACAGGAAGCTCTCAAAGAAAAACCGGCTGCTCCTGTCCTGTCAAGAGTCGATATGTTGAGGCTGGCATGGTCTTCAAGTGAATCTGCCCAGAGAGAAAAATCAAACCTGTGAGAATATGTTAATATGTCCAGTGTAAAATGTAATAATTAATTCATTGGAATACTCATTTCTGTATTGATGACAAAATATAATCCAATTGTGAAAGTAAGCATTTCATCCCTTTCCCACCTCTCCGACAGCATTGGTCAGGATCTGGATGATCTTGTCGTGCGGTGTGGCGACGACACTCTGCCCGTTGATTTCAATTATGCGGTGCCCAACACGGATGCCTCCTCTCTCCGCTATACCACCCCGCATCAGGCTGCAGATCTGCAACAAGAAGAGAGAAAGAATTTTTACATTTCAAAACAAAGATGTATGGGAAGTAGTTGAAAAGCACCAGAAAAAGCTAGGAAGTGGTCCCTGAGTTAAGATTATTATATCAAAGAAGAAAACTTCCTATAGTGACAAACAATTATTATTATTGACTTACAATGCCGTCCTCCACACTGAAGCCCAGCTGAAACTTGGGATCTGGCCTCCTGATTATTGCCATGGTGACAGGCGGGCAGTGGACGATGCTGAGCTTCACATACTTTTGGCTTTTTAAGTCCTGAGATAGAAACAAAATGTGAATAAGAACACGAAGATTACAGCAGTTATGTATCGTCAGTGTTCAGTGGCTTTTACCCTTCTCTTTCATATTTTCTTAAATGTTCCTGTCTGACCACGTCCAAATAGAACCACTTCAGTAATCTTAACTGTAAATATTTTCTTTGATAATGTCTTTATTTATGTAACTGACTTATTATATTTGTTTGCTGTTTTATCCTAGTGATGTGTGCTGCATTACTTCCTGAAAAGTCTGCAAACACTTGTGTTCAGCCTGGTATAGTCTGATAAACATTTATGGTCATTACCCTCTGAATATGAAATCTTTTATATTGCTATATGCAATGCAATAACACGATTAACTAAGGCCTTACAAATTACCATAAAGGCGATTGAGACAATCTCAAAACGCTAAACATTATACACTTCACAATAAAAGAATTCAGTGCAGTGCAGTTGTGTTGATGGCATTGTACAAGTGATCATGATATTAACCACAATGTAAACTTTAAGTTGTCAAGTTTTAATATCAGTGCCAAACACTAGTTTTACACAACTGGATAAATACTGAAATTGTCTCTTTAAACCTCAATTAACATCTGAATCAACTATCAAAGCAGTCCTTGTATTAGTACAATCACAGTGTTTGGAAACACAGTGCCATCTTGTGGAAGGCAAGATCTACAGTGTTAACATTTTAGGTGTTAAATCTGAAGCCCCATCAACAAATTCTGATATTCAAGCATAACAAGATTAGATTAGTAGACTTTCTTGTTCCCAGAGGGAAATTCTTTTTCACAGCACTATACATCACCAATCGACATTATCCTCCCCACATATCATTTCCCAACAAATGTACACCACAAATAACCACAACAACAACAAAAAAAGACAGCGTGTCCTCATCGAGACTCCTTGTTCAGGGCTGCTATGGCTGAAACACACTTGATTCATTGTTTATATATATTTGTATTGTTATTAAAATCACTACCTAAGTTAGTTCCTATTCTTACCCGGATGATGTTCTGGCAGGTGGTTATGGGCAGACCCACCAGGCTGGTGCTGTTGACGGACATGATTCGGTCACCGATGCTGAGCTCACCGCAGCGCTCCGCAGGACCACCGTGAAGGAGATTTGTCACCACCACTGTGGGCAGAATGGAGCCCCATCCTGACTCCACCACCGCCAGACCCAAGATCTCCCCAGGAGCCTTGGTGATCACAACCTAAAACACAGGCACGCAGCAAAGAAAATTTGGTTAGCCAGTTATTATTATACCTACAATTGCCTTCATATGAAAGTTGTCACTTGTTTTCATTTGTGCTTTTGAAGTAGGCGTCATATTTTGGGCAGACATTGCAGATGCAGAATGTATAATCTGACCTTTAACCATGCTAGTCACTACCAAGGGAAGGAGAATGTAGATACCCAGCTGCTGACCAGCATATTTATCTCTGCAGTGGTAACGGAAGAAGGGCACTCATTTTCCACTTATGTACAACACTTGTGGGCAGTCACACTTGCCTCAGTTAAGCTCATGTCTTTTTTCTTTACTTTCTTGTGTACGTTTTATAGCTGTTTATCTATTAATGGGGCTATGAACTTAGGAAGCAAAATAAGCAAAATATGAACAGGTCTTTTTTTTGCCTTTATTCAAAGGTGGATAGCAGAGAGGCAACAGGGAATAAGGGGAGACAGAGAAGGTGAATGAAGTAAAACAAAGGTCCCTGGCTGGAATCAAACCAGGGCACTGAGACACTTTATAGTCTATGGAGGAGGGAATGTTTGATACTTTAAAATATAAAGATGGCAGTACCATCAACCTCAGAATAGATAACAGATGAGAAATGAGATTAGGTGAGAATGAAGATGTGCGACAACTGGGGCAGGAACTTCAAATTCAATACCAAATACTCTTCTTGCCTAGAGGCCTAGTGAGCTAGTAAACTGAACTTCTGGCCCACACCTGGAGTAACCTCTGTTCCATGTCATGCTTTTCAAAATATTTCTAATGTCTCTTTTGTAAAAGCTAAAATATGATATTGCGTAACATCTAAAGTTAAATTACTATCTTATCTTAATGACATTTATTAATGGCCACCTTCTGCAGCAAAGGATTAAAAAACCAAAAGCTATGTATGAATCACATACAAATTACAGAACATCTGTAGTTTGTGTTAACATGTAGCCATAATCGCTCTGCTTACTTCTCTGAGGTTCTGAGAGTCTGAAAAGTGGGCCAGGTCTCCGTTGTAGAGCTCCTGACTTTCCAGGTAGTCACTGTACTCGCCAGGCCTCAGATCGCTGGCCTTGATGCCATTGGCCTGAAGGAACTGCTGGTAGGCGACTCCAAACGCCTGACCTATAGCCTGGGCTATGATCTGAGCCTGGATGGAGAGAGAGGGTGGAAGAGATGAAACTGTCTCAGGTTTCAGCATTGTTGTCACGCTCATGTCTATGGGGAGACTTTGCATCTGTATGGTAAGGGCATTTGTTAAATAAATATTCTTCCAACATTATTTTACTCTCCATTTCAATATGAACAAATGAAAGCTAATTACTTAATTTGCAAAACACAAAATAGTACACCTAAACCATATGTCACAGCCTGAAATTAAAACAACAATAAAAAAGGTAATCTATTTTTTCTTTTTTCCTTTTTACTGTCTCCACCCAAACTTTTCATATAAAAGTAGACACAGTGGCCTCATGGCCTTCAGTATCCCACAGCTAATTAGTTTCTAAAAAGAAACTCTTCCTCCTATTCAGTCTTGCCAACAGGGGGAAACTGGGACGACAGCCAGACCATTTTTACATTCAGGAGAAGTCGCTGGCTGTCTGGGGAAAGGAAACCAGGCCAAGCTGAAGTTGAAACTGTTGTTCACCCGAAAACAGCAAATTTGATCTGAGATGCAACACTGAGGGGAGCAAAAGACACCTTAATACCTTATTGAATTGTCAAGGCTCAAGACTTCAGATGAATTGAAAGATGATGTTGTGGCCATTTTGAAGATCATAAAAAGCCAACTGCAAAATTGTGCAATATGAGCTCATAAGGGAAACAGATACATATTATAAAAAAAAGAAATGTCATGCTGGTAAAAGACCCTTCAATCGACTAACTCACATCGTCAGAGGAGAAGACATGGCAGATCATTAAGCACTTCTTCTGAGGCCCGGAGGAGGATGAAGAAGAAGACTTAGAGGCTGGGTCACTATCCTGCTCTTTACGTTTCCTTCGTGCCATCAGGACCACAATGTCACCAATGTCTGCAATGTAAGAGATCATCTGCAGAGCGTGATCCATCATGGCTTCCTGATTGGAAACGAGACATGAGGGTGTTCAATATATTAGAATCAGAGAGAAGGCAGGAAGGTCTGGTTTGCACTTCAACTTGCAGTGACTTGAAACTTATGTAATCCATAGAACAAAGAACACTTTTACTGCCCCACCTTTATTTTTGTTAGTGAAGTTTTGATTGCCTGGTTGTCTCCTTTCAAAACTCTCACTGGTGAAGCATTCAAGGACACTTTCATTTCACAAAAACGATAATCAGCTGCCAAAAAAGCACTGAATTAATGAGCTACATTCAGAAGCCAAATATGAACTTTGTACAAAGGATTATGCAAAATCTTGTATTAGAAATGTTGCTGCTGGGCAGCCGTTATATCTCATCTATTAAATCTGAGAGGCTGAAGTGTCATTTAATGCAACAACAGGGAGAATTTAAAAGGCAACTTCCCCTTCACATACAAGTTATACAATAAAAAGTCAAGATGTTAGTATGAGATGCAAAAAAAATATAAATTAAAACTACTCAAATTGTCAAGAATAGTGTATAGGATTTTTTCAAAGCCGCATTGCTACAGTACGTGTAATATAACTAGGAGCAACCAGCCATACAAAGAAGGAGCTGACAGCAGATGACCCACTTTGACTCTCCTAACAATTCAATCACCCAGCAGAGGAAAACACACTCTACTGTAACTGCAACATTACTGCAGAGCTCTCATATTATTTCACCACTCAATTCCATATTAAGGATTCTTTCTGCAAGTGATGAGCTTGAAGGTGAAAATTTAGAATCAGATGACATTTCAGGCATTTAACTTAATTCTCATTAGTCAACTTTGTTGACGAACAAACATCCAGAAATCCACTGGAATTCCACTAATACCCATCATCATCAGCATTTAATGTCAAAAGCCAGAAAAACTACCAATTTTAAGTTTAAGTTATTACCACTTTAGAAAAGTGGTAGCAACGCCATACTAGTGACACTAGTAATAATACTGAAAACATTTTCTAAATGAGAGTAAATGCAAAAAGAAGCGTGGTCAAAACATTGAATGAAAGGAAAAGAAATTCAAAACTAGGGGGTAAAAACATTCACAGGACTTTTTCTGAACGGTTGGAAGAACACACCTGTTTGTCAGCACTTAGCACTTTGATTCGCTGGGTGGAGATGAACAGATCCACCTCTGTCATTGGTTGGGACTCTCCCTCTGGAGCCTGAAAGAAACACAGTTGCACTGATGTCATATGTGCATCCCTATGCAGATGACAACATCCCAACACAGCTAAAGCCATGAGAGAAGAATTTGGATTTCAAAACTGGTATTTTCAGTATGAAAACGATACCGCACAAAAGCACTATGAAGAAATGTGGGAGTGCATCTTCTGTTTGGGTTCACCTTAATGCGGTCCACAGCCTCCTGAGCCTGGGTCATTCGGGCGTTTGTAGATGGGTTCTTCTCTGATTTGATCTGAGTGGAGCCCAGGTACTTGGCACCAAATACCACACCATCCAACAGATCTTCAGGGTCACACGGACCAGGCACTTAAGAGGAAAACACGTTAACATGGTCGATGACTTGGCCTCATTTCTTTATGTTGTTGACTGATTAATGTTGTAAAATTTGCCACAGAAAAAAGCTAAATTTCTGTGAGAGAAAAGAAGTGTGCTTACCATCTTTATATGAAGGATGATAGGCACTCTGCAATGACAGCAAAAAGAGAAATCAACTGTTAAGGCTGAATTAAACATGGTACAAAAACAAAATAAAAACAGCATTCACAGAGTAGTTGATCAAGAGAAATTTAAAAGATTATAAATGACATAATTGATCCTTTCAGTTTGGACCAAACATTTGCATCACAAACACAGACTCTAAAGCTATTTTGCTTTTCTTTGTTTTACAACATTATTAAATAAATAATGGTTTTGTTTTGGCTGCTTGTCAGACTGAGACAAAACCTTGTGCTCAGGTAACTTGTGACAGTCATTTGCCATTTATTTAATTGATAATTTTTTGAGTTAAATGAGGAATGGGTTCTTCTGTATGAAGTATAATGAATATATCAACTCGTCTGGAGTTTATAATCCATTCTCCTTCCAGTTGATTGGAGAAATAGTACCTCAACCTACCTGCTCGCTCTCTGCAGCAGCCTGTTCTTCCTCTGGAGGCTCCTCGCCCAGCTTCATCCACACTGGCTCAGGATACTCATCGTCAGGCAGTGAGGTGAGGGAGTCGTCCCTGTGCCGCCCCTGTTGATCATTCCCATTATGCCCCCAGAACCTTTGAGCGTCCTCCTGGCTGTAGGAAACTGACACTACCGCATCCACCTCTCCTCTGTGGTGCATACTGGTGGGGTGGGGTGCAGCGCTGATCTCTGTGAACTGCAGCAGCCCCATCAGGTCTCTCTGGTAGCTTTCAGAGAACAGCAGACCTGTGGTTTCATTACTGTTGTCTGTCATTCGGGAGGGAGTGCACGTTTCCAGTTTAGTCAGGCTGGAGTGCTGATGCTGGGCAAGGGGAGGTGGTGTCCGGCAGCTGGGATGAGGTCCCATCATCTGGAGCTGGCTGAGCAGTGTACGGATGCGGCTGTGGTCTTCGTCACCTGATCTCCTGTTAGCAATCTCAACCACCTCTTCACTGACCCTATTCTCCACATCACTTAAGGTTACCTCCTCCTGGTAATCCCCAACACACTCAAAGTCCTCCACGCTCACCCCTTCTTTTTTCTCAACAGCTTCATCCTGTTGTGCCAGTTCCGCCTCAGTATCCAGGACTGGCTCTGCAATACTTTCCACAAGCTCCTGCTGGTTTACTTTGAGTGGAGGCACAGTGCCGCTCCCGTTCGAAGGTATTAATACTGGCTCACCCGGACTAGCCTTGTCCAGACTGTCAAAACAGGGGGGGAAGCTGGGATCATCCAGGTCATCTGCTGAGCCCGCCTCGCTGGAGGAGTCAGACCTCCAGTCTAATGGAGGAGGCTCGATCAGGCTGTAGCAGTCCAGATCCTCCACCCCTGCACCTGATGGAGCTGCTGGGACAGTGGCATAACACAAAGAGTCTGAGGGCGCAGAGGCTGACTGATCAGAGGGGCAGACATCCGAGTCCATTTTGAAGAAATAAAAAAAAAGCCTGTCAGAGAAAAAGTGGCATTACTGTAGTTGATTTCTGGTTGAGATCGCAAATGCAGCAGTTTTACTGAAGAGGTCATCGGGGACTAGGTTCAATAGGTTTCCAACTACATGAATGGCATTGTCATAAAACATAAAAAAAAAGTAATTGATGTAAATGAGAGCTGCTGCACTAACCGAACTGCCAGTATAACAAAAGACTGTATAACAAAATATTGTCTCACATAATGTCTTTAGTGCTAGCAGACACCATCAGTTAAAGACAGTACTATCTTAAGTACAATCATACACCCTTTTGTCCATGACAAGATAGAGCAGGCAGCCTAAAGCTCAGAGTATATGGACAACTTGTACAATATGTAGCCATCAAATAGACCCCCAGAGAATACAACACTTCACTTTCCTATGAAATAGATTTTTTATACAAGTCATTCTGTTGCCATTAGTGTACCCTGAAATCAACTGCCTGGAGAGCAGTTTGGGAATTCAGTTCCCTTTATGCAAGGTAGAGCACACCAAACTTCATTCAGAAAATCTGCACTTTTACAAAGCACCTCATAATAGATAAATGTAGTAGTCCCTCTGAACGACACTGATATAATTTTTACTAATCAGGCAGGTCTTCTGGTAAATTCGGCATATAAATTATCCACAAGGCAGCACAAAATCTGGTTCAAACACCGCTAACTTGCAAGGACGCAGTGATTTTTATAACGTTATTGTAGACAAGAAAATTTTAACTTAGGGGATGTAAGTTGGCGTTAACGGTTTAAAGAGTCACCCGTCACTCAGAAAAGGGTCGTATAACGTTATGCAACTATGCTTTGAAATAAAAGCTGAACTTTGAATAGACACAATGATACTTAAATGTGTTATTTTTCTCACAGATCTCACTCAAAACAAAACACAGTGGGAGAAGTGATGAGGGCTGGCAGTGAGCTTTAAAAATAACGGTAACGTTAGCTGTCCCTCCCATATTATTAACATTACAATTTTTTACACTGCGAGTCCAATAACGTTAACGTTACAGCTCAGTTTAGCTAACTTAAGTTAGCTGATAAAGTAGCTCAATGCTAACTATTTAGCTAATTACAAATCGCAGCACCACAAGAGGAGCTCATTTACATAAGATGCCATTTCTACGTTAAAACACAGTATGTTAAGCAGCGAAAAGAGCAGCTCCCACCTGATATTTTAGGTCTTTCTTGGTTTCTTTGTGCCCAGAGACTCCTGTGGGTGCCACGACACATAAATTGACGTGGTGTGGGATTTGAGACTTTTCCAAAACAGTGGCTTTGTTTTATTAGTCATACTAACAACAGCAGAAATATAATAATGTCACATAATCCAAAGGTTAAAAAAAGTCATGAAACAGAGATTTCCTGTCATTACTGTTGCTGATAGCTTTTATTTATTAAACTGGCTGACTCGGTACTTGAGCTGCATTCACGTCCTCTTGTATCTTCAGTCTGTTGGTTGTTCTTCTTATTCTGCCTGCTACATGTCAACGGTCTATCCACGACTTCATCCAAAATTCTACTTAATACACTTTCCCAAATCACAAGCTACATAGAACCCTCGTATTTGATCGTCTTGTAACGTTTTTGTAAATGTTGAATTTAACCATCCGTTTTATAATTTGAGCTCAGGAGAATCTCTCAATTGCGACCCGTACGTCAGCACTTGAAGGCAACAGTCACAAACGTCATGTCGAACCTTCCAGACCTCATCAATCAAACGTGAATAAAACGATCAGAGAGGACAGACGCTTTATTTTATTAAAAACTTAATTAATTTATATCATCTGAAATAAATTTACATATAATTAAATGTACATTTCAAGCAGATTATGTCCTATTTGACCAGCAACACTGTTTCCATATAAAATCGTCATCAGTGTTGTCTGCGGAATGTTTTCTACTGATTCTTCAGAGCAAAAATCAGATTTTTGCTCACCAGTTTCACACAGTTTCAACGCATGAGAAACTAACTAGTGAAATCAGTTGCTGTAGTGATGCTGGACATAATATTTTAACAAACAGGTTATGAATAACTGTAGGCCTATATGAAAAAAAAATGCATGATTAAAAATCAGGTGTATGTAAGGCAAATTTACCAGCCTTCTCACAGTGTATTTCTCTCAAAATCACCAAACATCTTTAATTTCTAAACACAACCAATATCATCCCTGTTTTAGCTACTTGAGCATTGACTGAACAGGTAGAGGAATAGTGGCCCTTTGCGGATTCTCTACGCTTGAACCTACTGTTAAAGTGGTTGTTGCAAGAATCTCCCAGGTACAGGATAAAGTCTCAGATCACTTTGCATACTGACAAACAAGGATGTACAGTCTAAGCAATGTTGTATTCCTCAGGCAAAAGAGTTTTCGTCCCAGCCAAAGCTGTTATTGGTGCAAACTTGGCTACACTAAAACTGTCTCAGAAAACAAAGAGCTGCCCTCTTAAACCCTTCACATGCCATGTAAATACTTTTATCTGCATCTAATGACACTCAAATTTTAAATACATTTCACATTCTTTCGTGTGATTATGATGCTGCAGCAGTTAGCAAAAATAAAGAACATTTCATTGATTGATCTCTTCATCAAATCTTGCCTCCCACTGTGAATTATGTTCAAATATGTTTTTTCATTCCAAGGGAATTGAAGATGTTTTGCCACTTTTTCAAGACAGTCAGTCATTTCTGATTAAGCACTTGGATGATTGGCTAGAAGTCTGCTACATTTTCCTCATTAAAAAACTGAAATCAACGGCCACAGACAGTCTGACTGAAGTCTGATCACATTAAAGATCTGCTACGCATCCTCTCACTCAGCAGTTTCCATCAATACCCAAGATTCAGTCTGTTATCTGATCTATTCCTCACTGTGAGGTGAAGACTATGTACTGTCTGTCCGGTCACTGTCGCTGGCGCTCATCTGGATCAAACCAATCACAGATGAGATGGTGCCCATCAGCCCCACCAGCCAGTTGGGGAACCATCCCGCCCACAGGAAGCCGGGCGGCATCCAATGAATGGCATTACTGAGGTCAGCCGTGCTGCCGAGGACAGAGAGTACCTCCCCTCGCATCTGTCTGCGGAGCTGAGAGCGACTGCAGAAGAAAAACACACTGGTTTTATGAAGACATAATGGTGGTTTGAATCAGTGACAGAACAATGTCTCTCAGTGGGAGAACCCTTTCTATAGAAACTGCAAAGAGTGAAAACTGTGGATACAACACCTGTTGCCACCTCCATCCCTCTCACATCTCTTCAGCTTGTTCTTCAGGAGCAGCAGAACTCGGAGTGACCTAACGAGCAAAACATTCACATGACACTTCAACTCAGATGTAATGTTTCATAGCCATTTATTCCATATTATACATATATATACACACAAGTAAGCACATGACTAAGTTAATGCGCAATCTTACAAAGTGCTTCACAAGCTATTCTGTTAACTTGTTAACGTGATTAGCATTTGATTTACTTAAAGTAAAAATGAGGCTGGGGTAATATAATATTTTTCTTACTGTCTTCAAATCCCATGACAAGACCTAAACCAACAACGTGTTAGGCTGTCTTTTATTACTCCTGAGTTACTCCTGTTGATTAACACCAAAGCCCATTGTTTCCTACGAAAGATGTTTATTTTAAAAGAGGTTTCACATTCATAGTTTCATCTTTAAAAAAAGGCTCAGTAATCTCCTAAAACAACTGCACACTGTAGTTTACAAACAAACGTTACTCCAGGGGTAATTAGTGTTGGGGGTTATTTTCAGCAGTGGATCAATACACATTTCAGTTCACACCCTAAGCACTACCGAAAGTGCCCTTGGTCCTAAACCCCTAACTGCTCCAGAGGTGCTGTACAGTAGCTGCCCACCACTCCTAATTAGGACAAATTCCACATTTGTTGTACTGTGTATAATTGTATCAGACCAATAAAGTTGATTTACAAATTACACATTTGGTGCTGTAGTAAGCGTGCAGCAGGACAGCCCTAGTCTGTCCCATCAATGTGTTTTTTAATTAATAGATTTTTTGGCAACAATAAGCTCTGTGGCACAGAGGAATTAGACATATCAGACACACAGGAAATACCATGTCTAGCCTTATCCTTACATTCAGTTTAGTAAATAACATTTGAATCATTCAATATCTGATATTTGTTATTCCAACAATCCATTTATTTCATTTCAGTGTATCCAGTCAGATTTGATTCGATGTTTGTGGACAGACAATCTCAGACCTGAGTATTCCCAGCAGCAGCGAGGTTCCCCACAGCATCGTGCTGAACAGCCACCACTTATCAGACTTCACTTTGATGAGCTCAGCATCAGCAGCCCATGCGATGTGTTCACAGGGGTAGTACAGCTGGTCAGCCACGTTGGTCAGCACCGATATCCAGCGCACGCCTGAGTCCTCCTCCTTTGAAAGACGTGCAACACGCATTAATGCTGCACAACACATAGAGAAACTGTGTATTTATGCAACACACCACTCTTGAAGGGTGGAAGAGGATGGAGGAGACTGTTGTTGTGTGGCTCACCCTGGTTCCCATCCCATAGCTGCGGGAGTAGGCCAGCATGGACAGATCATCGAACAGCCTCAGCACCGTCCTGCAGTGGCTGAGCTGAGCAGAAAACAGCAGCAGACTTCCCCCGAGCCGGTGGGATGAGACATCTGTTTCTGCCTTTCGGGAAAGAACTCCTCCAACCAGCTGGGAGCCATAACAGACCGTCCTGATCTGAAAAGACAAACAGAGTAGGAAAATGTTTGTGTTTTTAGGAGACTGGACTGTTTATTATTTGTTTCTATGTTAATAATAACAATAATAACATACAGTATTTATGCCAAACGTTTCTTAAATATTATTCAGCAAAAAACTCATAATTCTACTATACTACATAATTTCCCAGAGCCCAGGGCAGATCAGATTGTTTTTGTCTGACCCAGACTCCAAATGTAAGCATTTGCCAGGATGCAAGACAAGAACAAACCCTGACAATGTTCGACATTTTTGAACTAAATGATAAATTGTTTATCAAAGTATCAGTATTAACAATATTAATGCTGTATTTCAACATTTCTGTTGTAATATCCAACAGCAAAACGATACATAAATAAAAAAAGAAACTGAAAAAGGCTAATTTTATAGAAAATGTATAGAGTTTAGATTTTCCTCTCTCTAATAAGCCACCCTGTATTTAAAGGTGTAATTAATGGCTTTGTCCGGGATTAATACTGGAGGATATGTATTGTGTTCATAGGACTCTTTGTTTGTTTCTTTTTTCATGTCAACTTTCAATGCAGCCGGCAGCTGACACTGAAATAAAGCCATGTCAAAACCACACTTACGCTGAACATTGACCATAAAACCAAAGTTACACAAAAACTAGTGAGCTGTAAGGACAACAGTTAGGTTTTTATTTGCACCCCAGATATGACTTGTTACAGGATTACTTACAACTTTATCTCTCCCTCTGTATGACTCCAGCAGTCGCACCAGAGACTCCACAGCTTGCTGCATGACTGTCTGCTGCTCAAACACTCACTCACAACGGTGGACAATCAATTCACACGGACACACGAAGCTCCAGCATAAACATCTCCACCTAAAACTGTTTAACTGGGCCAGTTTTCAGCAGGACTTTGAAGCAGGAAGTATCCCAAATAAACGATCACCGATTTAATCGAACTTCTTCTTCTTTGTCCTTTGTGCGGACTAGACATAGCGATGGTGTGCTGCTGCCCTCCTCTGTTTGGTTAACATCAATTCTGTTTCAGCCATAGACTGTACATAAAAAAGCTTCAATAATAATGGCTGATGTACTTTATGTATTTCAGTAAATACAGTAAAAGTGTTGCAGAAAAAAAATGCAGATCTTCTAAAATATAAACTATACAGATTCCAGTATCTTCAACCAAGTCCAGTTGCCCTTGATTTTAACCTTCATTGGATATACAGATTAAGTTTTTTCTTTTCAAATCAATATTTCATACAAATAAACAGTTTCTCCAGGTTTTAAAAGATCTTTATACACTAATTTTCTCCAGTGTTTTTCTACCAAATTAGGTATTGAGGTTGTGTGAAACTGCCCTACTACATATAAAAAATGCCAAACCTAGAGCTTCATTTATTTACATGTGTTTCTCAATTATATAAATATTATATAAAAATATATAAATATTTTAATTCTGTCCATAGACCTACTACAAACCTAATCTGGAGTTTTCTTTTTTATAACCTAATGCTGATGATACACAGAGCAACTTTTAGAGCAATCGTGCAGGGCAACGTTGCCATCAGTGGTAATGAGTAAAGATTACTTCTGCAATCCCCTTCCCCAGTATTTTAATGCATCTCTGAAATGTTCTAAATATATTTTCACCCTCATATATTGCTGTTTTTCCTGGATCAATACTTCTGCCTCATTTTCAGCATCTGCAAATAGGTATTGTCCATATTCCCCCTCCACTATACTAAACAAAACACTTTCATGGGTTAAGCATTTTGATTAAAAAGATAAAGAAAAGAATAAATGCAAACAGCGACACAATTAACCAAAAAAAGGTTTATTCATTTATTTTACATTATCTCAGATGTCGAGCAATAAACAAAGCTACAGTCATAGTGTATTTATTTTCTATACAAGCAGTTTGACAAACAATGTGATGATGAGAAGTTTGTTATATCAGTACAAGGCATGTACAGTGTGTGTGAGTGTGTATCTTTCTGCATAGTTTTAGTTTTATATCAGCTAGTTTGTTTGTGTCAGCTCCACCTCAGTTGTAACAGGCAGCACAGGCTGTGTTTGAATCCTGTTTCATAGAACACGACTGGTGAAGTCAAATAAAACAAAAATGTGTCTCCAGGTATATAGTTATAGGCTATAGTTTTATTCAGCTTAAGTTTTCAGTTTTGGTATTTGTATATAGTTTGTTTCTTATGACTGTGTGCATCTCTCTCCCTTACTGTGTGTGCATTCAGTTTGACATGTTTTAATAATCATTGTGTGGAGAGTCGTTGTCGTAGATGTCTGAAATAAAAAAAAGAAGTTCCTTAAAAAAGCTGAGGTAAAAGACAGACAAACACGTTTGTTTTTTAAAGTGAGTATTTAAGATTGCACTGGAAATTACAGTAGCACAGTTTGCATGACGTTTACTACAGAACATGAAGATCCAAAGATAACTCACCACCCGCATAGTCAACATCATCGTAAATGTCTCCTTCCCTGCAAAAGAAGATTGACATTTAACTGATTATTTTTAGTGATGTTTCTGTGTAAAATTTAGACCTAAAACTTGTTAACATTAAGCAAAAAATTATAGCTGTGTTTACTGTAATCGTGCATGAGGATGAAATGGAAAGATGGGTGCATCCAGTACATATAATATGTATATGAACAACTTTGGCAGATCTGGTAATAGCCTATCTGGATGCCGTGTAAAATACAGTCATTGTAGTTGTATAAATTACTAATTTAACATATAATAATATCACAAACAAAACTAAACATGTCTATTAAACAATGAAAGTTGAGCTGGTTCCATAATATTAATACAGATAGCCAATTTATTATTATTTGCTTATAGGATAAAGAGACAAAATTAAGTAATGCTAATGATGGCATTTTTAACTGATGAAGATTCACTTACATTGGAAGAAGAAGAGATCTGGACACATAACCATCTGTGAGAGGTGAGGAATTGGCATTGAATTAGTGAAAACAACAGCTGTTACTGAATGTATTACAAAATCATCTGTATACAATTATCTGTGGGTCATTTATTCATTGAGTAGTTAACGGGGTAACCACAGAAAGGATGAGTAGTAGCACATTCTCTCATCTGTGATATTTCTAGCCATTAGAATTGTTCAAGGAGGCAACATCGGTGAACCACTTTGGTCCAGACTGAAATATCTCAACAATAATTAGATGAATAGCCATGAAATTTATAACTGATATCCAAGGCCTGTAGGGGATACATATTCATTCATTTGTTTATCCCCTGATATTTCCTTTAGCATCACCAGCAGGTCATCAGTGAAATATCTCAATATCAACTACTGGCACTGCATTTTGTCCAGATTAATTGTCCATTTTTTATTTTATTGAATGTTGTTTTCAACAACTATTGGATGAAATTTGGTTAGGATTAGGGCTGGGTTACACACATTTATGTGGAACAAGGATGAGTTGTACTAACTTTGATCCCTTTACTGTTCGTCTAGTGCCATCATCTGGTCAAATTATTCATTGGTTGAATACTTTGATTTCTGACTGAACACCTCCAAAACTAATCCCATACCCATCAGCATCAGGTGCACTTTGTGTTTATGGAGAAGCTTGCACATCTGTAGTCTTGTTAATCCCACAGCCAGGACAATTATAGCTTTTCTAGTTTCTCTAACTTACGTGTGAAATTTTTGAGGAATCAGTTGTCTTTCTTGTGGACATCGGAGTGTTTAGCGTAAATAAGAAAAAGAACTGAGGCTCAAATTCATACAACTGATTGCTCTTGAAACCAGGAATTTAGTAAATCTGTTTTTTTTTTCTCATTGACACTCATCCTGGTTATACAGAAAACTCACTGAGGTAACCCTTATGTGATCACATCAATCAATTCTTACTCTTTTTCTAAAGCCACCCAACTCCACAAACCATTCATGTATCATGTGCTCTAGATTAAAATAACATGCAATAAAAACAGGATGTGAAGTGTTCACATACATTTTCCAAACTGGTTGCGACACAAAGCTTTCTTGTTGTTGGTGAGCTGGATGACGTCCAGGACTTCTCCCTGACTCACATGCAGATCCTTCCCTCCTGGCTTCTTTATGGTGCAATTAGGATCCACCATCATGGTGTGTAGCACCCTTAGAGGCCCATCATACTGGGAAACAACAGTTACTTGTAATTGGTAATTGTCTTAGTCAGGGCACTGTAACATGTTTATGTTATATTGTACACATCAAGTGGAAATTCTCATCATTGTGGGGTGTATGTGGAGTTCCTCTAAGATCAATCATGGGCCCTGTTCTTTTCTATCTATATAAGTTTTCCTTTGAACAAATAATACTGGAACATTCAATAAACATACAATATAAACATTTCCTTTCTGCTGCTGTAGAGATGCAGAGTGTCATCGATGCTGATGACACTCTGCTTTACCTACATTAAAACCAAATAATCCATTGTGAAAGTGTGAAAGCTACTTACCTTAAATCTTTTTCTTAGCTCCTTCACCACTTTCGGATCTATGCTGGAAAGAAAAATGACAATTTAATCAAGAAGCTCACAAATGCATTCATGAATATATTTGTCTGGGTTAGGTTGTTTTTAGGTTAGGCTTTATATATATATTACATTATATACTATACTATATAATATATATATTATATATACTGATACTGGAACTGCACCGAGTTGTGAATATCTTAGCCTTTCATTTCCTGTTTCCTTTGAGTGAACAGATACCTGATTTCAGGCGGTGGTGGGGGAAAATCCTCAGATATTGGTTGAACGTCATCATAGTCATCTGAAGACAAAACAAGTACAAGAACAGTAAAACTAAAACTAAAAAGATCTTGTCTTCCCGTAAATAGATAAAAAACAGTAGTTATAATATTGTATTATAAAACATTATCTGTTGAAACAGGCAATAATATTTCAAAACATGTATCATTAAAACTGGTGAGAGGAAAAAAACAACCACTAACATGACCCAAACTATAAACTAGCCATGTCAAATATCCTACTAGCAAGCGTACACTAGCGTGTACCTGTATAAAATTATTTAATTGAACAATTGATCAAGAACAGACGTTTAAAGATTTTTTAGCTATGATTAGTTGTGTATGCTTATGAATCCCTGTTGTGAATATCTATGAATTATTTGATGCTTTTAACAAAATTTTTTTTTAACAAAACAAGAAAAAAGAATTAAACCAATTAATCTGGTCTTTATGTTACATAAATAACTATGAGTGTTTTTTCTGCTGAGCAATGAGGAAGTTAAATAAAAACAGTGAGATTTTACCTGGTATTCCTAATCCTAATCTGCCAACAATGTTTATGTGTGGTGTGCTGTCACTTACCATCATCTTCAAGCATGCTGCAGATTAGAGGAAATACAACATGTTAGTCGGAACAGATGTGGGTGAAACTGAGAAAGCAATGCAACCAAACACTTGGGTAAGTTTACTTGTTACAGAGTAGGTTATCACTGATGGCTGGCTAAAATTACTTTAAAACCTACAATACAGCAGGATTAACATGATCAACTGTACCTGTCTCTGTTATTGGACTCCACATGTATCATCTTTGGGAGGTCTGGGGGTAGTGGAGGCAACGGCGATGTGTCCATTTTTCTGGACTGCAGCAGTTTGCGCTTCACAGCCTCATAGTCAATATCCACACATGTATTACTGATGTATCCGTCTGCAAGGTAAAACAACGATACACAATGATGCACTTTGGTTTTATAATGGCAATTCAGCACATTAGTCAACCCATTTAATGCAAAGAATGATAATCAATATTATCACTGGGCGTTTACATATTGTTGCTCTCAGGTCTTGGTTAACTAGTCATGAAATATGTCACAGCGTATGGTCTTCCACAAGATTTTTTTTGGCTTGAAGGTGTTGGATTTTAATCAACTCGGACCATGTATCGCTATTTTTTTTATCTGAAACAACAATAAAAAATTCAAAATAACCAGACAGGCAGATAATGATGTGTTTATCCATCCCTTTTTAAACCAGCAATCTATCCGAAACACTTTGTTGTTAACCTTTTATCCCAGTTAGTCAAGTAGTTCATGTGCAATACATACAAGTACAATACAGATTCATATACAGTATACATTTATAGCATTGGCACATGAAGTGTTTCTTTGTTCCAGTTTAACCACTTTCACATAAATCAGTGCATAAGGTATATTGAACTTTAAGTACCCATAACAACACATGCAACAGAACAAGCCGCTAAAGTGACTTTAAGAAAATTTTCAAGTGTCTAAATACTTCGCTCAACCTAAATTTCTCAGTGGAGAAAATGCGATTCTGCTTTGCTTCATAGACTTTTCTGTTGTTTTTTTCTTTTTTGCATATTTTACATGCTTATCAAACTCTTGACAAGGTATGCAGTAATACAGAGGCTAAGAGGGTGAAAGATGTAAGGTCACCAGCATATTTTGGTTTCACCGATAGAGTTGGATATCATCTGCATAACATGATAAATCATATGTTTTTAAACATAATAAAGTTAGAGCCATGGCACGGCCACAGTCCTTTAAGGAGGCAACGACCACACAAAATGTCTTCAATCTGAAGACCTAAACTCAAATTGGTCATCACAAGTACAAGAGCACACACACACACCTTGCTTGTCCTACAAGGTCCTACAAGATCGTGGCATTTTGGGAAAAAAGAAGCAGATTCTTGGTATGACAACTTCTTTACCAAAACCAGGTTAACAAATGCAACCTTTCAGGGTTTTTATTTTATTACAGGTATTTCAATTTAAATTATTTTTTAAGTTTTCTACACATGCTTGATAGAAATGTAAAGTTTGAACTCACAGTTTCCGTTCAGTGAGCGAGCCAACCATTTGCCTCCTGGATTATTCTTCACTCTGAGGATCTCCACGCTGTCATCTTGTTGTACACTGAGGTCCAGTTTTCCTCCTCCATGCCAGTCATGCCGGACTCTGGCGGTGTGAAGAACCTCCACCTCCCCTTCCAGCTACAGAGGGACAGAAACAAAGCTGTAAAAGTTTGCAATTAACAGAAATGAATGAGACTTGGATGAAGATGGAGCGGGTGGATTTGAAGAACCTCAGTGTTTTGGGATATCCTCTTGTTTCAAATTTGAATTTCACAGAAGGAGCTCTGGTTTGAACTAGAACTGAAAATACAAATTTCAAAAAGTACTTAACTTAACTTAAGGTAGTATGATGAGATAGCATCTTTTCCAGTTAGTAGCCTACAATATCCTTATTTTAAACTTGGGTTTTTAGTGTTAAGTTAATCAAAAAAGTTATTCTTTGGCTTGGACCAATGAAATTTAAAATGTTTAAACTACTAAACCTCCTATCTGCAAATAGCATTCCTGTTTTGCAAGGTGGTGCATTTTCTTAAACTGTCACCTATGACAGCTAATTAGTGCTAACTGATTGCTTTTGTATTAACTGGACATAAGTAAGTTTCTCGGAGGACAGATGTTGTTGGGTCCTTACCTGAAAGTTCTTCCTCAGCTCATTTGCTATTTTCTGACGCTCCATCTGACCTTTCTTCTCCTGCTCCTGTTTCCTCTTTGCTTCTTTTTTGTTTTCCTTCTCAGCATTTACCCGGTTTACCTCCACCTGGTCCCTATAAAGCAACAATTAAAATGAGAAATAATTTTTTTACAGCATACAATTACTACATACAGCATACAATTAATACATAAATAACAAGCCTCTAGCCATGCTAGAGAGTCTGAGTCTGTACATAGTTGTGCTTTAAGAAAAACGAACATGTTCAGCATGTTCATGATGATAATGCTACTGTAACATGCTGATGTTTAGCAGGTAAAATGTTTTCCATGTATAACATCATAGTTTAGTGTGTTTGCCCATGTAACTGATGCCAGTGTGTCTGTGCAGTGAGTAAACCTCACTCCCAAACACCTTAAGAGACGTACTGGCGACCGATGGTAGTGCCCACAGATTTTAGCCTCCTCTTCAGTTCATCTGCCTCTCGTACCCGAGGTCGCCGGTTTGACTCAGAACCGTACAGTACAACCTCGGTGGACTGTTACACCAGCCCTAACCCTTTTCTTAACCCTAACCTCTTTGTTAATTAGCACTTAAGACAAAGTACAGCTGGGGTGGATGAAAATATCTGTAGTTTGGCCATAAACAATATCACATAAACAATTTTCATTAAAATTTTGACCTGATGATAAAAAGTCCAAAGACCAGGGTCATTTAAATTCATCCTGTAGGGAACATGAAATCGCGAACCAAATGTCATGGCAAACCATGTAATAGTTGTTGAGACGTAAAACTACAAATCTGAACCTTGTGATGCCAGAGTAAAAGTCAGTGTATCACCAAAGTCAGTAGGCTTAATCATCTGGTGGTTGAGAATGTCTGTACAAAATTGCATGGCAATCCAACCAATAGAACGATAGACTAACATTGCCATCCCTGGAGACATACCCAAAAATGCTTTCATGGTTTTCTGTCTACTCAAAATGCCGTAACTTCCCACATTACAACAGCCCCATCTTGGTTTTGTCACTATATCCTGCTTTAACAGGAAATATGTATGCCGTTGAATCACTTATAACCATAAATAAATATTATCGCACACTTGTGCATTTAATATTGCTTCAAAGGGTTGTTTTGTCCGACCACACAAACTTCACTCATCAAAATGCTTTAAAGTAGCAGACATTATAGTCAGTAGTCAAAAAAATATAATTGAGAAACCTTTTAAGTAATAGTAGTTGCACTAGTAACAGTTTCAGTAGGACTAGCAGCAGGTGCAAAAATAACAGTAGCAGTAACAGAAATAATAAAAACACTGTCCTGCCGCATGTTCATGCAGCTGCAGCCACTTCCTACTTTTAGCCAGTAGAACTTTTAACATATAAAGACAGAATGATTTAATGGTAAAGGCAGAACATTTATACTCACTCATCTATAGACTCATACACGTCATCATCATCCTACAAGAGAAAATATTTTATTTGCAATTTTAAAGAAAAACAAAAAATATTCTTTTACATGAATGATTAGATTAAAGGGGAATGCCACCCATTATTAGAACATTAAATTATCAAAGAATCCAAGAAAATACTTTACAGCGTCTGCTCCACTGACACTGAATAGAGTTTAATTGTCATTTGTCTCACCAATATAAATAAATCCATCAATACAAACAAGTGTAAACTGGAAATCAAACTTCTTTCTAATTTTAATTTATAGTTTTAGGGAAGAGTGCAACATGTTCTCACAAGAGGACACACCTGGTTCTGAATTCTTAAAATGGGTGACATTCTCATTTTAGAATAATATAAATATCAGTTTTAGTTTTCAGTCCTTACCCCGTCCAAACACTGTGAACTGTTGTCACTACAGGACTCTGTGAAGTCATACAATATAAAGATATTTAAGTGTCTTCCATTTGAAACTGTTCTCTAACAAATTGCTTGATAATAATAATAATAATAATAATACAAAGGAATTATTATTCATAACTCTTTACTTAATTACTTAAAATGTGTCAGAAGAACAAGAGCTTCAAGAACAAAAGCAACTGCAGTGATGCACCAATAAACAAGTTGTAATTCTTACCATTCTTCTCAAAGTTTGCAATGTCATCATAGTCCTCATTATCATCAATGTCCCTGTAATCAATAAAAAACATGTTTGCTTGTTGATTATTCAGCAATAATTAAATTTTTCTAATTAAAATTTTCATTATATCTGCACTGACAATCTGATTTGTTCAGCTCTGTCTCCTAAACATCTGTCTCCATCATCCCGGCAGAACTGCATTCCTTTCAAAATATATTTGCTGTTGTAAATGAGTTGTATATCAACTTCATTTTTAGGAGACAGTGTTACAATGCATACATTGGAGAGACAAACAGGCTGAGAAAACAAACAAAGAAACAGAAAACAAAACATATATCGTTTTGTAATAATATCTGTTATATTTACCCCAAAATATCAGGGTTTATAGTGACAATGTCTTCACCTGAATTTATTGGTTTTCACCTTATAGTGCTTACTGCCGTTTCATTTGATTATTTTTCAAAGCTACGTAACATCTCTACTTTTCGGCCACTGGGTTGTAGTGGAAACAACTTGTGGGAACAACATTAACAACCTTTTAAGGTGATTATGCTAATTTACACATCAAGCAGTTACGGAGCAAAATTATCTTTCGTTTGGAATCCTGTTTCAGACCACCAACTGAGACTGTTTGTAATAGCATGATTTTGCCTCACACTATTTCCTGCCTGCCATGTTCACATCATGGCAGATTAAATTTTTGCATTCTCAGTAATTTTATTATTGCTGATTGTGTATGAAATAAGCGACATGAAATTAAAAACAAAGATTTGTTTTTCTGTATGTACCTCCCTGCAGATAACTGTAACACCAGCAATGTGTGAACTAATACTTGAATACTCACACGGAGGCCACTTGGCGCGGCAACCTGTTGGGTTTATTGGACCGTTGTGGCGGTTTTGGAGGACTGATTACTGCAGTTAAAGACATCTTTCTGCCTGCTGAGCTTGGGGAACCTGCTGGGAGAACCAGTGACAACCTCTTTATGTGACAAACTTTACTGCAAAATGAGACAAATAACCAACAAAGAACAGTCCCATGAATGGGCAGTCATCAAAAAGGAAAAATTCATGACAGATATACTGAAACGTATTTGTTCTTACTACTTTACCACACAAAAATGAAGCACATTGTTTGTTTTAAAGACTGCTTTTTAAACATTTACTACATTTGTTAAAAAATTAAGTTTCATAGAAGACTCTTCTTCTGGTGTTTGGTGATCCGTCAGCAATGTTTGGATTTCAGAATGTATCAATTAAATAATTCAATTTTCCATCAAAAGTTTCATTTCTAAGATAAAAAATATTACAAGCAAATGGTAAAAACTGCCCTAGGTGTTACTGATCTCTGTTGTTCATAAGATAAATATTTGTTTTCAATGATCATATAGAAATGTACAATGCCTCACGTAATAGCCTTTTTCACAGCAGACATTTTGTCTCGTCATGCTGTACCACGAAAAGCACAGCTGTCACTAATAACAATAACGATGGTTTCATTATGTTCAAGGGTCCCAGTAAGCCATGCCAACATGCACAACTTCGGGACCCTAAAACTTCGGCAGCTAAATGGAATTCAGCCCTCATTAATATAGAAGTAACACCTGTGCCTTGTAAAAATGTCCTTTGCAAAAAAGATAAAATGACAGCAGGGCAGGAAATAAACTGTCGTGTCCTCATGCTATACTGACTAATCCAGGAGCCACTTTCATGATTTTGCCAGGTTAACTATTTTTACAGAAGGAAACCTTGACTTTATGCTTTTCCAAATGAGCCAGCCTTGTACAAATATTAAGACAGGGAGGGTCTATTTAATTTATTTGTTGAGTCCAATGTAATTACAAATTAGTGACTAAATACGCCTGAGAGACTCACCATCAAGCTTTCTCGGGCCAGGAAGGGCAGGTCCTCGAAACCTCAGAAAAGGCTCCAGGTTGACATTGGGAGGCCGTTTGGGTTTCAAAGGTAGGGGTCCTTCAGGGGGCAGGGGCTTTCTCAGCGGGGTCACTTCACCTGTGCTCCTCTGTCGGGGCTGCTGTCGGAGCGGTAGAGGGGTAGAGGTGGGAGCAGGGGCAGGAGCTGGAGTTGGAGCTGAAGCTAGAGCAGGCATCAGGGCTGGTTTGGTTCCTGGAGGCCTCTGGTGCCTCAGCATCATGTTCTGCAGCATCTCCCCTGTCTGCTTGACCGTTTTGGCCTCTGTCGGCTGGATGGATGCTCTGACTGCGGCACTTGGAGGCGGTCGCGGGAATGGTCTGGAGGGGATGGAGGTTGCCATTGGTTCTGCCCTCGGGAACCTCACGAGGCCCTGGCCAGCCACCAGAGGAGGAAGAACTGTAGGAGACAGTCTGTGATGGGCCAGATCGTTCTCAGTCACTGGCAAGATTGCCCTCCCAAACCCAGGCCGTGGAGATTTAGGGGAGCTGCTGTCCCGGCTGCTGGTGTCCGAGGTGCTGGCCTGATTGTTGAACCTGGCCCTCAGAGCCTTGACATCAATGCTCTCCCCCTGACAACAACACAGGAGCACAAAATCCACTGCAGCAACTCTGTTTCTAAAGCAGGAAGTTAGCAGCACAGCAAGGCATGCCCCCCACGCACACAAACACACACCGCTTGTCAAACCCCTACGCACTCTTTACAAAGAGACTGCACTGTGCAACAACACAGTTTCCTGGTTGTTTTGATCTTTACAGAGCTGATAAGTCTCCTCCACCTCTGTGCAGCAGACAAAACTTTTACAAGTGCGGTCTAAACAGAAAGACATGGAAGGCAGCGATGAGTGATTAAAAATCCTCTCAGATTGTTGCATACATTATCACTAATGATACATTCAAATCTTATTTCTGTTCATTATTATTCACTCTATAAAGTCACTTTAATGAAAATAATTCCTATTAAGGCTCTATGTATTCAGGTGGACACTTGTTTAAACTGCATATAATAGAGTTTAACAAATAGTACAGTACACTGCACCAGTGCTTTGGGGGTTCTTGACTTTGATGAGATTTTATGACATATTTTTTAGGGCCGTGCGATGGACTGGCGACTTGTCCAGGGTGTACCCTGGACATTTCGCCCGAAGTCAGCAGGGACTGGCTCCAGATGGATGGATGGATGGATGGATTTTTAGGGATAGTTATGGCAACAGGGGGTTTCTATGTATGTAGAGGTTGTCTCTGTTGCATATTTTGTATGTTGATCATTTAGGGTCACAAGGACGGTAACATGCACCACATGACTTGCAGGTAAGCATCTTTATAGAAGGAAGTTCAGAGCAAGGTTGGATGTCTTCGATACATCATTTTTGCTACAATGGTTTATGTTTATACTTTTGTTTTGTTTTGTTTATCTATGTTTGGCCACTTTCTGGAATATTTTCTGTGAACCTGTAAATGCCCCTTGTAACTGGTTTTGAAAGGCACTAGAGAAATCAAGTTTACTCACTTACTTTTTAGTGGCATTAACTTGTATTTGCATCATGGCACCTCTGCTTTCGGCTCTTGATCAGCCACATATGTCAATATCTTTATTCGCGTTAAACTGGAGGATCAGAAGTCATTTCCTGTCTGGTTCCTCACGCTCATCTTTACCACAGTGCTGCTAAGTTGAACTCTGCTGTCATTTTCTTTTTACAAAACTCAACACACTCAACTCAGTGGCCACTTTATTAGGTACACCTATAACTTCTAAGGCAATCCAAACCAGCAGTACAATCATAAATTATACCCATACAGAGATGATAATGTTCAGCTTTGTTGCAGACGTATTCAAATCAAATCTTTTGTATTGGATTGTATTAAATTGCATAGGTGTACCTAATAGTGGCCACAGAGTGTAAATTTGTTCCCTATGAGTGTTTTTGAAAACATGTTCATTGTGAAGTCCAAACTGAAAGACAATTTCCCATCATTTGTGTCGACATATGTCTCAGTGTTCTTGCAAGGAATGAAGTTCCCTATTTTGTGGTGTCTGCGTAACTTATTTGGGGTTTGGATGTTGCTATTCTAACCTATAGACAAATGAATCAAAATAAAAGAGGGAAATGCTCGGAGCAAAAATGATATCATTGGTTGAGTGTGACTTCAAGAGGTGGAGTCAGAAAACTGTTTCAATGGTTAGGTAACTGACAGATATGATCAGCAAGGAGGGAAACATGGTGGAAATAAAAGCAAATTCTGCTGTGAATGAATACGTCTTGTACCCTGTTATGTGGACAAAACATGAAAACGGGATGCTAATAAAAGAATCACATCATCTATTGTTTGAACACCTAAAGTTGTGAGGGTGTGAAGAAGAGCAGGAAGTGCTCACAACCACACGTGTCTGTACCTCAGCCAGCATCCTGCGGGTTGTTACTATAGAAACCCCCTCCGCTGTAACTCCTGCACCAATAAGCTGCAAGCCCTGCTCGCAGTCGTCTCTCTTATTACAAGGAACAGAGGAAACAGACAAATACCCCTTCTCTACACCACAAAAGAGTCACACACACGGGATTCCACTTTCAGTTAGCAAGCTCCTGCAGCAGTAACACAGGGTTTGTGTGTGTGTGTGTGTGCATCTACACGTGTGTGTATATGTTGCCACCTTTGGCACTGACACACTATCACAGATGTTTTAAAAAAGGTCTCGCCAAACTGTAGTGTAGCTGTGCAGGTGTGGTGCTGAGACATTTACAACTAAGGGGATGAAATAAAAACTGTCTAATAAAATGTGATTTAATGACTCAAACTCATCTGAGTTTGTTTATTTTCTGATGTGTGAAAGCAAGCATTTTCTGTCATTTGGATGGATTATATTGATTTCTTCTGTTAATCTGTAAGACTACACAGTACACAGTAGTCAGTAAAACATTTGAACTTTTATCTTTTTATCAGCTTTATCGGTAACACATTTTGAAATCCACTAACCTGTATGAAAGGTACTATGCAAATATATTTTAATTGCTAGTACTGAACTGGTCATTTATCACATATAACGTACCAGCCAGTGTCTGCTCCAGATAACAGACCTTTGATGTCGTTGATTAATTAATTTGCGTGTGTAAGGGCTGACAAAATTACAAACATTTGTGTGGTTTCAGTGAAGCTTTGGAGTCATGATGATCTAAAGTCTTTGTGCCCTTAATTTGGAGAAAAACGTGTAGGAAGTACATGATCCTTTACAATTTAAAGACTAAATATGAACCATCATTGATCTTTTTCTACAAAGTATTGAAATACAGTTTCGTTCGTGAGTCAACAGAAATTGCTTGGATGGGAAGATTGAAAAGTGGAAGTAAAGAGTTACTGAGCACACTGTGAATCATTAACTGCTGATAGCAATGTGTAATAACGCTTTCTTTCATCAGTAACACCATGAACATTTCTTTAAAAAAAATCCAACTTCCCTTTTATTATAAATATGATGTAATTAGGCTACTGTAACAAACTTTAGCTGAATATATCGACATTTTACCAGAGGATGTGGATGCTGTTGCATAACATTAGAACATTTGCCATCAGGTTAAAAGTTTTGAAGGTTATTCAATAAGTACTTAAATAAATGAGTGAAGGAAACTGAGGTTTAACCATAGTAAAACAATAAAATCTCTCAAAAGGTGTTTCTACAACTGTCACGCTATTCATAGACTCCTTTATGATCAAGAGGAAATGGCCAGAATTAAAACAGGCAACACATGAAAAGAAGTGTGAAAGGTGCTGTGGAGGAGTTGCTAATCACTCCACTGATTCATAGTTTAAATAAAACTTTCTAAATAACATTGTAAATAACAATTTCTTACCATATTTGCGTTGAGTGATGGTATAGAGATGGTTAGTGATGGATAAAGTACTCCATTTCCAGCAGTGAATCAGTATCCAAGCTGATGCTACAGTACAGACAGCTACATGACCTGTGTCTCTAAACTTACTGCAAATGAGGAAATGCTCTGTAAGTCAGCGTGAGCCACAGAGTGACAGACAGACAATGCCACAACATGGGATTAACAGTAGAGAAACATTGACATGTTGCTAGACAGTTTGTTTCATTTCTTCTTAAAAGGTCACGTTTTCCATTACGTGTTTGAAAAAATCCTTGTAATATGTATTTGGGGCAGTGTGAGGACAGTTCTCTCTTCTACTTAAAAAAGTAGAACTACTAAGTATGAATGAACTAAAAAGTATGAATGACATGATATTAGTTAAAAACCACAAGATGAAGTCGCGTACTGTAGTCTGAAGGAAGACAATGGAAAGTTTAGTTAAATGGGCTTCCCTGTCTGTTCTGTATTTAATTCTGCATGTGCAGTATATGAGCAAACCTTATGAAAAAAGTAATTTTCTAATTGTGATTCATTTCATATAGAAAAATCAAAATAGCACGTAGAACCAAACAAAGAAAGGCAAAGTAATCAGATAAAACTGAAAAACTGAACATACTGTGGACCGTACATGAGCAGGAGGAATAAACCATGATTAGTATCAATTGCTGACATCTATATCAACATTATTTTGCAATTTTAGCTATCAGTTGTTTTTACGGGAAAGAGCAATTCTGTTTTTTGTTTTGTTTCAGGTCAAATTGTTTTTTGTATTTTCCAGCTTAAATACAAGATAAATGTCCTGCACACCTTATACTGTAACTGTGACTGACATGTTTGATTGTTTTAATATTCAGGTTTTGTTGAATAGCAGCACAAATATTCATTATATATGTGAATAAAAGAAAAGGTCAACTTCAAGATTCAAGCAAATATAAACACACATTTGAAATTAAATGTGTTCATCAGGCAGATCCGGTTATTCTGTCCACTTACTATACAGTGGGTACGGAAAGTATTCAGACCCCTTTACATTTTTCACTCTTTGTTTCATTGCAGCCATTTTCCAAAAATCAAAAAAGTTCATTTTATTTCTCAGTAATGTACACTCAGCACCCCATAAAAAAGAAAAACTGAAATATCACATGGTCATAAGTATTCAGACCCTTTGCTCAGTATTTAGTAGAAGCACCCTTTTGATCTAATACAGCCATGAGTCGTTTTGGGAAAGATGCAACAAGTTTTTCACATCTGGATTTGGGTATCCTCTGCCATTCCTCCTTGCAGATCCTCTCCAGTTCTGTCAGGTTGGATGGTAAACGTTGGTGGACAGCCATTTTCAGGTCTCTCCAGAGATGCTCAATTGGGTTTAAGTCAGGGCTCTGGCTGGGCCATTCAAGAACAGCCACGGAGTTGTTGTGAAGCCACTCCTTCGTTATTTTAGCGGTGCGCTTAGGGTCATTGTCTTGTTGGAAGGTAAACCTTCGGCCCAGTCTGAGGTCCAGAGCACTCTGGAAAAGGTTTTCAGCATGATGCTGCCACCACCATGCTTCACTGTTGAGACTGTATTGGACAGGTGATGAGCAGTGCCTGGTTTTCTCCACACATACCGCTTAGAATTAAGGCCAAAAAGTTCTATCTTGGTCTCATCAGACCAGAGGATCTTATTTATCACCATCTTGG
>NC_060154.1:11123325-11133740 GCF_021292245.1 Micropterus dolomieu
GCCATAAAGCCCCGACTGGTGGATTGCTGCAGTGATGGTTGACTTACTACAACTTTCTCCCATCTCCCGACTGCATCTCTGGAGCTCAGCCACAGTGACCTTTGGGTTCTTCTTTACCTCTCTCACCAAGGCTCTTCTCCCCCGATAGCTCAGTTTGGCCGGACGGCCAGCTCTAGGAAGGGTTCTGGTCGTCCCAAACGTCTTCCATTTGAGGATTATGGAGGCCACTGTGCTCTTAGGAACCTTAAGTGCAGCAGAAATTTTTTTGTAACCTTGGCCAGATCTGTGCCTTGCCACAATTCTGTCTCTGAGCTCTTCAGGCAGTTCCTTTGACCTCATGATTCTCATTTGCTCTGACATGCACTGTGAGCTGTAAGGTCTTATATAGACAGGTGTGTGGCTTTCCTAATCAAGTCCAATCAGTATAATCAAAGCTGGACTCAGATGAAGGTGTAGAACCATCTCAAGGATGATCAGAAGAAATAGACAGCACCTGAGTTAAATATCACGTTAATATCAAGTGTCACGGCAAAGGGTCTGAATACTTATGACCATGTGATATTTCAGTTTTTCTTTTTTAATAAATTTGCAAAAATTTCTACATTTCTGTTTTTTTCTGTCAAGATGGGGTGCTGAGTGTACATTACTGAGAAATAAAATGAACTTTTTTGATTTTTGGAAAATGGCTGCAATGAAACAAAGAGTGAAAAATTTAAAGGCGTCTGAATACTTTCCGTACCCACTGTAAGTTTATCCACACCTTCCACCCGTATCAAAATCAGTGAGATCAGACTCGTGTTGTACAAATCCATCAATTACAACAAAAGTCCACGAGCCATGTTAATTTTTTCACCTTTCCCATTCTAACCACTTCATGACAGGAAAGGATTATGGTCCAAGGTGGGGGAAACTGACTGCAGTGATCCTGCTGCTCCAGTCGGGGCATGGGAAGAGTTTAAAGTGGTGGGGTATCTGTTGGCAGTGGTGGGTGGAGTTATCATGACTCCTGGCTGAGAGCAGTGAGCCAGAATCTGGCTGCCTGCAGTGGGCGCCGCCATGCCTGCTGGTGCCCACGCTGCCACCATATGGCCAGGCATTGTAAGCCAAGGCGCCACAGCTGGAACAGCCCATTGATTTCCCAGAAGCGCCTGCTGGCTCCATGGCATGGTGGTGGGAGAGTATGGGGGAGAGGAGTATGGAGAGCCCCCTACTGGCAGTATAGGGAACATGGAGAGGATCTGAGAGGTGGAGAGCGATGGCTGTGGAGACTCTGAGAGGGAAGAAGATAAATGCAATGGGACTTTAAAGCTGCTCTCGTTGTACAATTACATGATGTTTGTTCAAATACCTGAACCCAAGACATGTCAGCTATACAATATATTTGTACAACCCACTTGTCAAACAGAACTGTGACATTGAAGTGATTGATGTGCTTAAAAGAAGTTATTGTTTATTAATTTTAGTCAATCAGAAAATTACTGGAGTACTTTCTGGAGTCTCTGCTTGAGTCGTGACAAAACTCCAGGTAGTCACTGCGCCCAGCTGCTAGTTGTCAAGAAGATATTCCAGCTTCTGACCTGTGAAACTGCAGCTTGTTGCTTTTACATTTTCAGTTTATGTAAGGATTAAACATACAGTCTTTTAATTATTGAACATTAGAGATGCAGAATATTTTACTTTAAGACAGAGCCAGGCTAGATTGTGTGCTAAGCTAAGCTAATTAAGCTCTAGCTTTTAGTGAACAGATATAAGAGTGGTATTGATCTTTTTTGATCTCTTGATACCTTTAAACTTTCAGCAAGAAAAGCATATTATTAAGTGTGTAAAAGTCTATTTCTGCCAATTTAGTTGTCGAACAGAAATCCCAAACACTTTCTCAGATTCTCTGATTCAAATCTTTGGGTTTTGGACTGTTGGTCAGAACTATTTAAAAGAGTCACCTTGGACTCTGGGACATTGTGATTGACATATTTCATTCACATAAGTGCTGTTTCACAATTTTATGATATTTTGCCATCCATCCATCGTCAACCGCTTATGCTGCGTACAGAGTCGTGGGGGGCTGGAGCCAATCCCAGCTGACATCGGGCGAAAGGCGGGGTATACGAAAATGAATGCCATCCTTGGATTTCTGTAAGTTTTTGAAATATTAAAGGTTTATATTATTGCTTTGCTTGCTTGACCCAATCGATTGATCAACTCCAGACTGTACAGAACTCAGCTGCCAGGCTTTTAACGAGAACCAAGGAATGTGATCACATCAACTCTGTTTTAGCTTCATTACACTGGCTCCCAGACTTTAAAATTTTACTGACTGGCTCCTCATGGCCTCTCTCCCTGTTGTATCTCTAACCTTTTAGTCCCATACGAACTGGCACATACCTTGAGATCCTGGAGCAGAGGTCTGCTGTCTCCAGAGGCCCAACCTTAAACTAAAGGGGTCAAGCCCTTGCAGTCAGAGCCCCGAGGCTCTGGAACAGCCTGCCTGAGAAAATCAGGTCGGCTGAGTGAGTGAACTATTTTAACTTCCTTTATAAAACATACTTTTTTACTAGAGCATTTCCTGATTTTAGCTGACTTTATTTTCTTTTAAACTGTATTTTAAAATTTTAAGTAACTAGTGTTTTTCTTGGTTTTATCTTGTTTCTTGTTTTATCTGTTTTATGTCTATGTTTATTGTCTTCTTTTAAAAGCACTTTGTAACATGTTTTTAGAAATGCTCTATAAATAAAAAATATTATTATTATATATTTTCACAATATTTATGCATCCCAGCTATAGCATGGTCAATGTGTGGTTCTTTTAGGTAAGTGATAACACTTGGTTAGGATCAGGCAAAGGTCATTGTAGTTGTTCAGCAATAATAAAAGGACCAACAAAAAGAGACAGGATGTAAACCTACACCTTTGATGTTGAAGGTGTACATTACACCACAGCCACATTAAACTTTTGCTGCACTATATAAATGTAACACTGCTGCCTAGAACTCACACACTCACTCTGGTGACAATCTTCAATAAAAATATTTGTGATTTTATCACTTTCCTGCTACGAACAAGCAGAAACAGAGGAGGAGGTCAAAGAAACTGAATCTTTTAGTGTGGGAATTAAGCATGTGTTCAAAGAGTAAATATGCGATCATTTGTTCCACATTGATACACAGAAAACACGGCACATTTCTCTGTCTCACTCTAATTAATATTAAAATATGACAGCTGCACCGTAGGAATTATGTCATTCCTTACCCTTACCAGAGAATATATTACACGCCATGAACACGGGGATCATGGGAAAATGTTGTGTACATTAAGAGACAGTGTGCATTTCTCTTTCACCTCCAGTTCAAAGGTCAGAGGTCAGTGTATGTCTCCAGATTGCTGCCTGACCTTTTGAATTTCTCTCATGATGAGTAGTAAAGTTTATTATTGTTAGATGTGGTGCTTAATTTGCTGCAGACTGATATATTGTCATTTGATGTTCAATAAAGATATGAAAGGAGTTTTTGTGGAGGCTACACAGCACTTCCATCATCTTGCATAAATTCAACCACAGTTTCTACACCACAGTGTAACTTTTGTTGACACACTGTAGAGGTGTTGGTGGTCTGAATCTGTCAAGGGACATACCAACTGTGACAACAGGCCTCTTGAAATATAGAGGAGGGAAGTGTTCAAAGTTGATGAAGTTTTATGACAGAACAGCCTGATGTTTTTAATAATATTTATTTGCATGACAGGATAACAAATTGAAAACTCTTAGCTAGATCTCTGTATGAATCCTCCCTTTGATGTGATGGCAAGAATGACTCTACTAACATCATATTTTGTGCCTTCATCATCTATGTTAATCACAATTCAGACAAGCCTCCAAATTAACCAATCAAAACTCTAAAAGAAGCTATATATGAATTGAATCACACTAAAGTTTAGTTTGATTCAAATCAAGTAAAGAAGTTTCTATAAGGAAAAAAAGGGAAAAATAGGCAATACATGTTTTTTTAAAAAATACATTTAAAAAAAACATTGTAAATTGAATCCAAAAAACACCAATAACAGCTGAATTTTATGTGTAATGTGCTTTGTTGGGTGTTCATAAACATCTGTGAAGTATACCACTGGGAGTTTATTATGTAAAGAAAAAACGGAACAGAATCGAATTAAGCAAAATCGGGAGACCAAGAAAGAAGGAGAGAAATTTTATTTCCTTGAATTAGGCCTCCTTTTTATTGTAACACCTCCAGGCTGTGTACTGCCCCCAATTTTATCTACAGATAAAATAATTAAGGTCATACATGGTTAAGGTTAGAGTCACGGGTAATCCATCAAAAAAGCCTCAGAGAGACTAATGCTGTGTCCAAAATCACTCACTACTCACTATATAATCCACTATATAGTTAGTTTGCCATTTTATAGTGCTGTCTGAATGTACAGTGAGAATTATAATACCCTAATTAGTTGACTCAGTATCACAGAATGCATTGTGAAAAGTAATGCACAACCAATGGACACTAACCAAGGCATAAATAGGGAAAAAGGGGTCACCAGTGAACGTTCATCTGGCATATTTTGATTGTGTGACAGTGATGTTATTAACGCCACAGAGAGAATGACCCAAGATGTGTCCAAAAGTGTTGTTTTCATTTTAATGGTGAGCTCCCTGTATAGTCCTTTACATAGAGCTCCCCAGATAGAGAAGAGGCATAAAACAGTCAGATCAGTTCCTGGTCTTATGTTTTAACTAACCTTGCTGAGTGGTACACGAGCTCTGGGTGGCCAGTGGCTCCTCCGTCTGGATGGAAAAGACTTCCATTCCATGTTCATAAACCCTAATGGGTATGGTGAGACATGGTGGATTAAAACACTCACGTCTGTGGACGGAATACATCCCCTAAAGCTGGTCCCTCAAAATAACGTTACATTCGGTTCATACAAACACTTAAGAGTTTTGTTTCAACATGTGACCTCCATCATGTGGGGAAAAAAAGATAAACAGATGTTGAGAGATAAACCTCAGCAAAAGATTTAGGTTTTCAAAAGGAATAGAAGAGAGCTTTTTATTGTTTCACTTACCTCAGCTGGACGGGCTGAACTGTCATGTAGAAGCAGTAAGGAAATGGTCTACAAACAAACAAGGGGAAACAAAATTAAACACAAAACTCCCACTATTAAACACTTGTAAAGATTTTCTCTGACTTGTGTCAGTGCCTCTGAAAGTTCCTTTGGTGTCTCCTGGTCCAAAACCTGAAGAACATCCTCAATGTCAACCAGGACCGGATCTGCCTGATGATCACAGATAAAACGTCACCAACATCAGCTAATTATGAGAATGCCTTTCTGTGTTTTAAAACACTACAGTAAAAAGCTGCATAGCTCTGAATGTCACTGTTAAATATTGCATATTGTTATTTCTCCTTGCAGACCACAAACTATCATAATCATATCTTAGTCTGTTTCTCGTTCTCTATCTTTCATAGTGGAGCGTTTGGGTTTTAGCTTTTCTGGTTTTATATTAATATTTAATAATAAGTTTTGGCCTTGAAACGAACAGATATGTATGAAAGAAGGACTAGAACCCAAGTCCTCCTAAAGAATATGTTTGCAGGAGCATAACATCTATTTGTTTATTTGTTTATAATGTTTCGTATCACTACAACCTGCACTTGAACCAGAACTTGGACCAAAAGACAGAAGTGGAACCAAAATCTCCTAAAAAGTGCAGTATTCACATTCATTTACCACCTTTTTAAAATGTTTGACAGATTATTATTGAAAGAAAACATGTACTAAATGCCACCCTTATGTTATTCAGGGAAGAAAATAGACATCTTGACTTCTAACTGAGATGGGATTTACAATATATCTGTGGTGGGCTGAACTGGATTACTAGACTCTCCCTATTGTCAGGAAACAAGAAAATAAAGCATTGGAGAACAATTTATTGGCACTGATCCATATGTGCGGTAAAATAAGAATCCTGGGAATTGTTGTTTCCAATTTGGGAAAAAATATAACAAACGTTATCTGTTTGTGCAGAAATCCAAGCAGGAAGCAGGTTTTTTTGTCTGCTGGAAAACCACAATGGTTGTTGAGGTTCCACACAAGAGACACTTTTCATCAACCTGAGAGGGGCGCTACAGCTACAGAAAAACACAATGAGGTAAGAGAGATGGGACAGATTTAGCCAGTGTAACTCACTCCGGTTCTTTCATCGACAATTTTAAGGCCGCCAGAGGAAACTTTCAACCAAACTCTCTGCTTGTGTTTCCCCTGTTTCTTTGCTGCTGCTTCAAAGCCCTGGGGTAAAAATAGGAGCACAGTCAGAGGAGCGGAGTGTATAGTTGGGTAGGAGAGCAGTAACACATCCAAAATCAATGTTTACTGATGGTCATTTATATTAAAACCACTGTGTGTAGAATCAAAGCCCTCACCTGAATATTGATGGACTAATTGAGCTTGACAACAGTAACTTAACCGTAACCGTAACTAGGGCTGAAATGATTCATTGATTAAATCGATTACTAAAATGCATCGATGCAAAGAATTTGCATCAAGGGTTCGTTTAATCCATATAACTATATAGCACACTGTTTCACACGGACATTTATTACTGTCGCACATCGCGTTTATGCTGTGAACACGACGGGATTATGATGCCGCTGTTTGCAAAGTGGAGGAAGAGAGAGAAAACAGTGAGGGACAAAGAAGAAAGTGTCCAAAGTATGGGATTATTTCAAGCTAAAGAAAACAACAACTCTGTAATGTTATGTCTGTCCACCATAAAACAAAATTTGTGCCGCCTCGGCAACAGCACAACGGCACCTGAACAAAAAGCAGCCAGTGTTCTGCCAGCGGACCACAGACAAGGTACCACTAACAGCAACTTTAGCATTTAACTGAAATCGTGATTGTTCAGTTGAAGGCTAGCCAAAGTAAGCCGCAGTTCTCAGCTGAAAATGTACACATGCGTTTGTTCTCCTTTTTGGGCCTTGAGTTGTAACCTCGGTCATGAGTTAAATGGCTGTCGGGGAGCTGCACCTTTTAACTCATATATATATATATATATATATATATAAACATAGTGACTTTAATGTGGTGCCAATAACTTCATAGATAAGGTAAGCAGGTAAGTTGGTCATATTTAAAAGATTAAGTTCTGACTATGGCTAATACTGCTTCAGCTCCAGTTCCCTCTGAGGGGTGTTCAGCCCCTGTGGACAATGTCTGTTTTAAAATTAGTTACTATTTTTCTATTTTTTGTTGTTGTCTTTTTTAAAAGCTGTTGCATACGATCTGATATACACTCCCACTGGATCGCGCAAAGTCCTGTGAGGGTAGATGGTCAAATCACTGACATTGCAGGAGTGGGCAGGCGGTCAGATAGATATCAGAAGCCTCTTTCCACAGCAGGAATTTTCCCACAACCTTTCCCATCCAAGGAACCCTGTTCATTTTACATAGTTTATACATACGTTTTCATGTTTTATTGTCTTATAACACTGAATCAAAGAAGATTTAACGTTTTTTTACACTGATCAACAGAAATAGACACTAACTAAATATATCTAACTAAATTACAAATCCAAGATACTTCTTTTATCCTCTTCAAGTTAGCATTCAGTAGATATGGCTTTGGCAGGAATTACAGCCTTTGGTTTGTGAAGGTATGCACATCTGGATGCTGCAGATGTCCACCACTCTTCTTTGTAACACTGCTCAAGCTTGGGAACCGTGAGTAAAAAGCATTTGTAGCCATGCTCTAGGGATGGCTCTGTCAGTTGGTCAATTAGTTGGTAGGTCCACCGTTTAAGGTGCATGCCACATAACTGCAACATCCACCACTGACTCCCGGGCCAAAGGACCTTTGCAGCATGTTATTTCCCTCTCTCTCCTGATGTTTCCTGTGTCTCTACAGTGACTATCAAATAATGTAGAAGGCCAAAATAACAATGATAATAAGAAAAGGAAATATCTCAACAACTATTGGATGGATTAAGATTAAATGCTTTACAGACATGAGTGGTCCCCAGAGGATGAACCCTAATGAATTTGATGATCCCTCACCACCAAAGGTGACAAATTAGTTTTTAGTGAAGCATCTCAACAGCAATAACATTTGGTGCAGACATTCATGTTTCCCTCAAGCTGAATTGTAAAAACATCGGTGATCCCCAGATTTTTTTTCTTCTATCACCATCAGGTCAATTTCTCCGAAGACATTACCTCAGCTGTACTTTGTGTTTATTGCTAAATAGCAAATGTTAGCATGCTAACACACGGTAAACATAACCCTTGCTAAACATCAGCATGTTAGTAATGTCAGTGTGAGCAAGTTAGCATGCTGATGTTAGCAATTACATCAAAGTATAGCCTCACAGAGCTGCTAGCATGACTGTAGACTATTATTCTTCACTACTAAAAATAATGAACTGGTAATGGATATTTTTCATTTCTTTTTGATAGATGATAACATCTATCTCTAATATGGTCTCATTCAATACAAGGCCTCTGAATATGACTCCTGAATCACTCCAAGTCATAACAACCACTGACGACCACACATTTTAATATGACTTGTCATATGATATTACATGTTTACTTTTAATTTTCTTCCTGACTGCGGCTGTAGAGGACAAGAAGATCATCTCACAAACAGATAACTGGCTTTAATTAAGAAAAGACAGATGTAAGTTGATTTTGGCTTTGGAGGTTCAGACTACCTTCAGTTTCATCATGGACTCCCAACACATCTTGTCTCCCTGGGCATCAGGTACCATATCCACGCCGATCAGCTTGGCCTTGTAGCGAACCCCATCTCCCTGAAAACGGGAGGTGGTGTCACTGTGTGTTCTGGGCGCTCCTGGGAAACATGGTGAGAAGATATAAAGGTTCAAACTATGCAGACAAATCTGTGTGAGAGAGAGGAAATGAGCGTGTGTGTTTATATTTGTGTTCCTTTGATGTGTCTTAATTATGTTTGTGTGTCATAATTTGATTAAAGTGCATGTGTGTTTGTGTTTTTAATATGTTTGGACTGCTGAATGTAGTGCGTGTGTTTTTGTGTGTTAATAAGAGGACATATTTGTGTGTGTTTCTAAATGGATAATCAGTACAAGCATGTTGGTGTTTATATGTTCCTAATGTATTTTCCGTGTGCCTGTATGTGTGTGTAAGCAAACAGCTGAGTGATTGTTTGACAAATTCTTGGTCAATGTTTCATCTCATTCACTGGAATAAAAACAGTAATTTGGTGATTATGGAAATGTTAGTATGTGTTGCTGTAACAAACGTCGGCTTTTAAACAGCTTCACTCGCGTTGTGTAACAGTTTATTGGCTTTTAGTCACTGTTTAGTTTATTCCGTCCATCCATCCATCCATCGTCAACCGCTTATCCTGTGTACAGGATCACAGGGGTCTGGAGCCAATCCCAGCTTACATTGGGCAAAAGGCGTGGTATACCTTGGACAGGTCGCCAGTCCATCGCAGTGTTTAGTTTATTGTTCAGCACAAATACATGTCTGCATTTTACATTCCAATACAACCAATAGTCATTCAATAACCTGAGCTGGTGATTGTCAAGCTACACCACCACAAAAATTGACAAAACACAGGCTGCTGACAGTAAACTGGGAAAATCTGCAAATAAATCCCCAGTGTTATATTTTCACTCATGCATTAATAAATCTCATGTCCATTTGTTACTCCAGTGTTGAAGTTACAGATATGGGTGGGTTATAAATATTCTGATAATGTTCATCTTTTAAGTACAGCATTTAGTACAGTACAGTATTTTCTCCATGTACAGCATTATTCGAAGAGAGATCTGAGTTGGCGAAATAAACTACAATACAAGTCCAGGGGATACTTGATAAAATTCAAACAATGGTTATCTCTCTGCATTGTTTCGTGTTTTACTCGTTAATTTAGTGATATTTAATATAATATAATATAATCCTTATTTATAGAGCACTTTTCAAAAACAAGTTACAAAGTGCTTTAACAAGTGTAAAGAATAATACAAAAAAACAAGATAAGAGCATGAAAACATTGAAAAGACTAAAATACAGATTAATATAAAATTAGTAAAATACAATAAAATAAAAGGGATAAAATAAAGTCAAATAAGATCGGGAAAGGCTCTCCTATAAAAGTATGTTTTAAGAAGGGACTTAAAAGAGTTCACTGACTCAGCCGACCTGATTTCCTCGGGCAGGCTGTTCCAGAGCCTCGGGGCCCTGACAGCAAACGCTCTGTCCCCTTTAGTTTTCAGTCGAGACTCTGGAACAGACAACAGACCTCTGCCCGAGGATCTCAAGGTACCTGCTGGTGCGTATGGGACTAAAAGGTCAGAAATATAACAAGGCGAGAGGCCATGAAGAGCTTTAAAAGTGATCAATAGAATTTTAAAGTCAATTCTA
>NC_060154.1:11133840-11150223 GCF_021292245.1 Micropterus dolomieu
ACTGACTCAGCCGACCTGATTTCCTCGGGCAGGCTGTTCCAGAGCCTCGGGGCCCTGACAGCAAACGCTCTGTCCCCTTTAGTTTTCAGTCGAGACTCTGGAACAGACAACAGACCTCTGCCCGAGGATCTCAAGGTACCTGCTGGTGCGTATGGGACTAAAAGGTCAGAAATATAACAAGGCGAGAGGCCATGAAGAGCTTTAAAAGTGATCAATAGAATTTTAAAGTCAATTCTAAAACATACTGGGAGCCAGTGTAATGAAGCTAAAATAGGAGTAATGTGGTCATATTTCTTTGTTCTGGTTAAAAGCCTGGCAGCTGAGTTCTGGACAGTCTGGAGTCGATCAATAGATTTTTGGGTTAAACAGGTGAAAAGGCAATAATCCAGGCGTGATGAGACAAAGGCGTGTAAAATGGTCTCGGTGTCCTTAAAAGTTAACATAGATCGAATTTTAGCTATATTTCTAAGTTGATAAAAACATGATTGAACAAGCTTTGTGGTGTGCTGCTCGAAATTTAAATTACTATCAAACCAAACACCAAGGTTCTTTGCCACAGGCTTAATGTGATTTACTAGGGAACCAGCAGATGGCAGTATTTGATTTGCCATCTGCTGAGACCCGATGACCAGGATTTCTGTTTTGTCTGAGTTCAGCTGGAGGAAATTATTTGACATCCATTTTTTAACTTCACAAAGGCAGTTGTTAAGTGAACTCAGCATTCCAGGGTCTGTGGATCTGACGGGTGAGTATATTTGTGTGTCATCAGCATAAATATGAATAGAAATGCCATGTTTATGGATAATTCACTCTCATTTGTGATACTGTTTTTAAAAGCTCAGACAAGTCGATGGGATAAAACTTGTTAAAACTCTCTTGTTGCTGGTGAGGAACCTCTGAGTAAGAGGCCACGGGGGTAATAGAGGCTCTGATTGACACCACCTTATTGGTAAAATAAGATAACAATTCACAGTCATCATTACTTCCAGCTGAGGCACAAGGAGGGGTTGGGTTTACCAGCTGATCCACAGTCTTAAACAGAAACCTGGGATTATGTTTATGTGTAGTAATGAGTTCAGAAAAATAGTGTGTTCTCGCATCCTTAACCATGTTATTGTAGTTAATTAATAAATCCTTCAGACTGACTATTTAGTGACGACAAGCAGATATGATTGAAGTGATCGACCAGATTGTTGGTGTTGGAATCAGACAGGTGTTGGCTTTGGCTCTGAAAGAATGCGCAAAAATTTGAAACACTTTGTTCATTAAAGATGCGAGAACACACGGAGCTTGGTGAGGCGGCATGAGTACAATACATCTGTGGTCAGATATGGTCATGTCCACCAATTCCACAGAGGAAATGCTGACACCCAGGGTAAAAACCAAGTCCAGTGTATGACCACGGTTATGTGTTTGCCCTTTGACATGTTGTTTGAAGTTAAAAGAAGTGGCCATATTTAAAAAGTTAGTTGCATTAACATTGTTGGGGTCATCAACATGAATATTAAAATCGCCACAAAGAACAATTCTGTCATAATTTAAAACCAGAGTAGATAAAAATTCAGATATTTGCACATTAAATAAACTGGCATGCTTCATTTAAAAAATGTATCAGAAAAAGTACAGCATTTCGAAATACAAAAGAATCAAGGGTAATACAACTGTTGTGTATGTGTTCTTTGTTTTTAATATTTCTTTGGTCAGACATAAATGTCTGTCTCCAGCTTGATAAAGGTTGGTGGTTCTGTGAAAACGGTGTGATAAACAACATAAATTAGTCCAGGACTTTATCGTTCTATGTCTGATATGTTGAATTTTATAAATACACTAGAATGTTATCAATACATCAAACCAAACTTCACCAAAAGCGGTCCCAAAAATATAACACACACACTGAAACAGTGGGAAAATACCATGAATTCAGTGTTAAGCAGTCATGACGCAGGAAACCATAACCAGTTCCTAAACATAACCATAAAAGTATTCTTTTTCTCCAGAACTGAAGAAGTCTCTTGGATGAGGGATGAAACGTCTTCTAGTATCTTCAACCAAGTCCAGTTGCCCTTGACCTTAACCTTCGTTGGATAACTATAACCTGGATGACTGAGAACCTTCATAGACTTCTCTTGCTTCATTGCTATGAGTGGATGTAGAGAAGATATACATATAGCTGTTACATATTAGTTGTATAAACATAATTTACAAAGAATTGCACCAGTGGGTCACTGAGGTCCTGCTTTCAGAACTTAAAACTCCAGCAGATTGTGCCTCAGAGGTAGTGACTCACCAACTTTAAAACCCACTCCCACTGAACTTAATATCTAAGATTAAAAAGCAGAGTCAAACCCACCTCCCACACCCAAAGGTGTTGTACACTACAGTTAATATACTTAACTATGACCTTACTCTAAAACCAAGCAAAGTAAGGTGAGAACACAGAATCTTGCTTTATTAGCTTTTACAATCCAAAGTGTGACTTCTGCAGGTGTACTGCTGTTTTAATAAGCAATGAATTGAAAAACAGTCTCAACAAAAAAGTCATTGTACGCTCACAAAACCATCATGACGGCTAATGGTTAACATGTCTGAGAAGTATGTAAACTAGACTGTGAAAGATTTACTTTTTTAAGGCTTACAGCAGTGATTCTCAGACTCTTTCTGTCACGCCCCCCACCATTCAGAAGTCCCAAAAAGTTCGTGACCCCCACCCCTGCAAACGCGGATTTCATTTTTATCAATCATTAACAGTACAGGCGATAGAAAAACAGAAGATGAGCTAAACAGCCTAGCATCAGAGCTATTTTGTTTGTCACCACATGAATCATATTGAATCATGCAACTTTACATCAACTCAACATCCACAACCCCCCTGAAATGGCTCTACGCCCCCCAGTTTGAGAACCACTGGCTTACAGAGACATGAGGAAACAACTTTGATGACAAAGCAGCTGTTTGCAGATGTAAACACCTGAAAAGATGCTGGTTTTGGAGTGTCATGAACTGTAATTCACACCAGATAAACAGACATTTAGCCATTTGACATGAAAGTTTCTGCAGGTGTGTTAGAGGATTTCCAGTAAGACACTGTAATGTGTATCTCAACAATTTACAACAATGGTGTTTCTCAAACATCTGGAACAGCTGGACACCCTCCAGTTGTGCATGAAGGAGGAACAAGGAGGAAGAACAAAACAAACACGTCTTACATGAAAACACTCCCATTTCTCATTAGATATTAACAAACTCACTGTACTTTAGAAACACTAAATTACACAGTGCACAGATGTATAATCTCAAAATGATATATCTAATAGCCATAAAGTGTCATTTACAGAGTGGGGATTTGTTTTTATTACTGTCTGAACACTGTTAGTCTCTAGTCTCCCAAAACACTGGATCCTGCATTTCCTTTCCCCACAACTTTTGAATTTGGTTTTGTTTTGGAGGGAACTCTTCATACTGAATGTATAAATCAAGCCCATTTAAAATCAGCAAGGTTAGGTTATTACAGAACATAAATGAGCCAGTCACGTTAACACTTTCTATAATTATATTATAGTTACTTGAAAACTTTAATAGATTTATTCATATTCATGTTTTGAAGTTTTAACTGGGTAGATTATAAATAGCAGATAGAAAAGTTACATATTTTTTCTGTTTTTAAAGTAAACCAAAATAAGGCCACACAGGTAAAGAATAAAACTGGAATGAAAAGAATTTTAAAAACAACTTTGTTGTAATGTTATGATGTAACAATTAACGAATGGAAGTTGCCTTCCAAAAAGTGTCCGAAGAAACAAACTGTGCATTCAGCAGGCTTTTAAAAGTTTTCCTCAGGTCATAGATTACAGCCTCTGTCAAATCTAAGCTTAATTTGTGTCTTAGAACCAATTCTGAAACTCAACCACAGCCAAACACTTGTACCTCTTGTGCTGGAGGAGAGCCAGGTTCTGACAGCAGTTTGGCGCGGGGCAGGACAACTCCCAGCCGTTTGCTCCTTCTCCATTATGATGAGGTCTGCTTGGAAATTCAAAGCTCGGGTGCTCAGGATGCAGTGAAAACAATGTGGCTGTCACACCAGTTTGCTGCAAAAGAGCATGCCACATCAGTTCGGCAGCTTGAGAAAACGACAGCAGGGTTGATGTAGGGAAAATCAAAAAATGTCAGATGTTTAAATCAGCCAAAGTGAAAACAGAAAACATTTCCAGATTAAAGCAAGTTCTGGGATTAATCAGTATTTTGTTCCCTAAAATGTGGAAGAGAAAGGTTTTGACTCACTCCACCTGCTGGAAATGTGTCTCACTTTGATGCCGCTGTTTAGCTCGTATCGCAACAGAAACTTCTCAGAGTCAAAGGTCAGGCTGCAGACAAACTGGTGATATATTAACATCCGCTGGGAGGTCAAAATACGTGGGAACTCTTGTATAAGACTGCAAAGGGTCTATTAGGAAAGGATAGTCAGCACATGGCGCTTTCTCTCTTGGGGATGAGTGAGAGGTCATGTGGTTCCCTCAAGGACAGGCTTTGGGTGGTATTTTCTTAAAATAAAAGATCAACTAAATGTGTCTGGCTGCCAAAAAAAATTTTGAGTTTGCTGAATACCTCTGAAGGATGGATGCTTGAGAGAAGCCAGAAAACAGTAAATGTGAACAAAGTGTTCTTTTTTTTAATTAAAAAAGACTATTAAATCTTTGGGAAATTAAGTAAAATGTGAAGATCTACCAGCCACTGACAGATAAATTTTAAAATTCACTAGCCACTTTAATATTTTACCAGGCTGGTGCTAATTTCCCAGCCTAATAGTTCATGAATTGACCAGCGAAAGAACATCTTGCTCCAAAAATAAATGCACTTGATCATGTTATGTAATGCCTCATTTTAAATACGATTGTTAATTGCTTCGTGACAAAATGAAGAATTTTGCACTTCATTATTCATGTATCATTTAATTTTTATGGGGTACTCCAGGATATAGCATTGCATTTCCATAAAGTTGGGGGACAGCCAGAGTCTACCATGCTAGCAGCTCTTTCATTACACAGTGGTGCTTTGAAGTAATGCTAACATCAGAATGCTATCATGCTCATAATGACAATGCTAACACATGGTTAACAGGTATAATTTGACCTTGGTCCAAACGTGCTTTATGTTGAAAAATGTAAGTCTCAAGCCACAGAAGTGTTTGTTCTGTGGAGAAAACCCGAGAAGTTTCAGTCATGATGCAGCCTTTCTCCAGTCATGAGCACTTTCATTTGAGAGGGATAAAAATGTGAGCGATGCACGTTCTCCTGATTACTTATACCCACTTATGACATGATATTTAGGTTAGCAAAGAGGCTTCTCTGCAGGTACAAACATTTTCTCAGGAAGCTAAGCCAATATGTGGAAAACCTCCAGAAGCAAGAAACTTTTATGTCAGATTAGGCATGGCTTTCCTCAAAATCTCCTCTTAATGAGAGGGATTTTTTAAAAGACAATATAATATGTAAAACCAGACATTTTAGGTCAGTTGGCAGAATTGTGGAGTCTTAAGTAACCCGAGGACATGAAAAACCAGATTCCATCCACTTTACTGGTCAAAGACAGGAAAAGCTTATGTAGATTACTGTCATCACAGCGCTGAGGGGGTTTCAAGTTTCCTTTTTAAAAAGAAAACAATAAGTGTGGGATAATTGTTACAGCCACATTTCCCAACAGTGACAGTGAAGACGTCAAATACTCATCTCACACATGCTAAGCTGGGAGGATCCTCCATTCATTAACTTATGTGTGTTGGTCACTTTGTCATCATGTTGTTGTGCAAGTTCTTTACTGTAGAAACCCCTTGGTTAGAAATAAATAAATACTTAAGATATGACTTCAGTATCCACAGTGGCAGTTATGGCCTGGGTGACTTAGTCCAAGAGAGTTGATCCCCAATGGTGTTTAGCCACGAACCTAAAAAACTAGCCAATCCTATCAGCCAGATTTGGTCCTCTGTGGTTGATACACAGCTGCTTAAATTCAAACTAAAGTGATTACTTTGCACTGTTTTGTTTTATTTTCTACATATCCAGAATTTTTAGAAGTGATACGTGTGTCCTACTGGTCAACAAGATTCATTTTATTGATTAAATCTCACACTGGAATATCAGCAAATACCTCCAATGTGACCTGTAATAAATATTATGTTGTGATGATCGACTTGGCTCATTCATTACTTCCCGAGTAATGGGCTTCGACCGAAACATGACCAAATCTACCCAGTCATGGCTAAATGGTAAAATCAGATACAGCTCTCCAACCAGTTGATATAAATGAATCTCAGTGCGGTCAAGCGTTTCCCACATCCAACATCACATAACGAAGAACAGCCAATCCGCTGCTGTGGCGTGAAAACCTCCTAAGCCCAGTTTTGGGGATTTTCTTGTTCAAACTGAAGGATTACATGTTCTTCTGTGAGTTGTGGAAACTCTGTGACCTCTTGAGTGATTGAAAAATATTCAAAACCTCACCGGATAAAATGTTCTTTAATAAAGCTACACAAGATGCTGGTTCTGTCAGTTTATACGCAGTTAAACATTTGGTGATTAGAGATTTTTATCTGAAAAAAAATTGCTTGCTGGTATTCACATGAATGTGTATTAATGTACAGGAGAGAGCACATTTTCTGCTGTTGCCTTTCTCTGTATGCAAGTGGTGTCTTTGAATTTTTTTCGCACTAACTACATTTTCTTCTCCAAAAAGGCAAATTGGTGTTTTACTTAATGCTTACTTCACTTTTATATTACTGACACATTTTCAAACATTCATAAGCCATGAAATGCCATTCTGGACGTGATGATGTAGTTAATGAAAATGAGATATTTAGTTTGGAACCATCAAAACACTGCTGTATCAAACAAAAATACAAGACATCTTCCAGTAACACATATGCAACCTTTTTTAGTACCTAGTTGAACCTCCCTTTGTTTTCAGAACTGCCTTAATCCTTCATGACATACTTTCAACAAGGTGATGGAAAATACTGAAGTTCCTGATTCTAAACCAAAAAGTTGAGAAGCTTGACTTATTGATTTGAATGAAAGTTCAACTGGGAGATGCAACTCCCATCAGCTAGAGAGAAGAGGGATCACTCTTTTGGACTTGTTGGTGCAACAAAACATTCTGTCCACTTGTAGATGTACAGTTGTGTTATAGACGGATGTTTCTTTTATGCACAAACCCGTCATTAGCCAAGTTTTATTTTGCCCTGTCATCAACTAAAAGATTACAACAAATGAACATCATTCGGTAAAAAAAAAAGGAGCAGAAGAATATTGATCACCGCGTCATATATCTCTTCAATCAAGGCCTGACACAGATTTTAAACAGTTAGCGAGGCTATAGCTTTATCTGTGGCCTACCATATTTATTTATTTATTTCTCCAGATGCTGAACTGATTATGTCATTATCCTGTGAAAACAACATTTGTTATTTCAAGATATTGACATAAATAATTTCAGATCTTGAGAAAACAAATTAACTTGGCTAATGCCTGTACTTAAAACAAGTACATAAACAGAAAAAAGAAGAAGAAATAGATTTGTTACTGTCAGAGCTTAGTTTAGCGAATCTGTGTATTTTGTCAGAAGAAGAAGACACCAGTATTGTCAATCACTGGTGTGACCAAATCATTTCTCACATTCACACACTAATCTTCACTCACATATGGAGCAAAATGCTCACACTGCACGGCAGTCATTAAGGAACAATAGCAGGTTGAGGTGGACAAAACACAGTAGAGTAAAACAAAGAAAGCATCTAATTTGAATGCGCTTTATTTTAGCTGGCATATAGAAAGGCTATCCATATAATTTTAGATAACAATTGTTTATTGGAAAAGTTCAAATTAAGTGTGTTGAAATAAGAGAAGAAAGAAAATAAACGCTACAGGTCTGTCTGGCTTGATAAAGGCCTGACAGTGTTGATGCTTTTATACTCTTATTTCATCACTGCAGCTCAGAATAACACGAGGAGTCTTTGTGATGATAAGACGAAATAAAAATGATGTCCATGTTGTCTTTTATTAGAAACACTGTTAAAAAATGTCCCATGAACGCAACATTACAGTGATTAACTACTTCTCCTTAGTGTAGTAAAGACATAATTCCTGTATAGCCTAAGCCTTACTTTATATAACTAATACTTGAAAATTATTTCTGGAATTTCTACAGCTTCGTCTGTTTTAGTTATGTTTGTCATTTTCTGCTGTTGTTGCCAGTATCATTTCATATTAAGTACTTCATTCATGGTTCTGACTATGTCACTTGTACAGTAATTAAGAAATATGCCTCTTTCACATGCACACCTTGTTGCTGGATAAGAAAACACAGAGGTTGCAGTCAGTAGTGTTGTAGTCAAGACCTCCCAAAACGAGACCAAGTCAAGACCAAGACCAGAGTTTATCAAGACCGAGACAAGACAAAGACTTTTAGGGGCTGAGAGCAGTCGAGACCAAGACCGAGGGAAGGCGAGACCGAGTCATGACCAAGACCAGTTCCCTGCATTGCATGGCACGCAATAAAATATGGAACGAGATCATAGGTACTTCTCAGTTTGATCTGAAAGATCCACTTTCCCATTAAAACACCCATACAAACACTAAGAGCTGAAATCAATGTAAGCATAGCAGGGAGGGGTGACAGTCGTTAACGGTAACACCACATTTCTAATTAGGGTTATTGGTTGGATGTGAAGCAATAAGTTTTACTTCCAATCAAAGATAGTCTGTTAACAAATAAATCAGACAATGTAAAAGCAATTTATTGATATTCCCAAAGTTATGGTCTTGAAATAAAATCCTTAATGTCCGGACCGAGACAAGACCAAGACCATCAAAAAGTGGTCTTAAGACCGGTCTCGAGTACTACAACACTAGCAGTTAGTAAAATATTCTGTAAACCATTAAACAAAAGTGTTTTGTAAGATTCAGGGTCACAGCACTGACAGACATCAAATCCTGATCTATCAGCTTGTTTTTCTCTGGCCTTAAAGTCTGACCTTCCATAACACAGTCCTACAAGGTCACAGTTTAAGTGCCAGTTTCAGCCTTCTACTAAGACTGAATTCCTACCTGCTTACTGTGAATCAAAGTCTATATGAAACAAATTGCTGCTGGGTACAGTTTACACACACAGTAGAATTGTTTATTTAACTATGTTAACAGTCTACACTGACACTGCAGTAGCAAACTTAAACAGAGAAAATAGGATCCTATGTTATTTCCCTCACGCCTTGTCTTCTTAAATGTTATTGTATAATAAACATTTGATCAAATCCAAAACAATGGCTGACGAATGTCCAAACACATTCATAAGTCAGACGTTCCAAGAAACAGCTCCAGTATCTGTTGTCCAGATTGATTTGCTCAAACAAAGCAAAGGGGTGCTGATGTGATTTAAAATATTGAAGGTATACATTAAAACTTTTGTATAGGACAAAGATTTACCAGAGCAAACACAAATTTTTACATGTTTTTGTCACATAAATTGTCTCAACAACTACTGGATGGCTTACCATAATATTTTGTAGAGACATCGTTACAACAACCAGGAACACTAATGAACCAGCAGTATCGACGATCCTGGCAAACAACCCCACTGAGGTTAAATAGCTGAGTTTCACTACCAGTCAGTCAGAACTGAAGAAGTCCCTTGGATGAGGGACGAAACGTCTTCCAGTGTCTTCAACCAAGTCCAGTTGCCCTTGACTTTAACCTTCGTTGGATAACTATGAACTGGATGACTAAGAAACGTCAGACATAGAGACATTTATGCTTCCTTGAGGATGAATAATTTTTCATCTGGCATCATAAACAGTTTCAAATAATTTGCCCAATACTTTGGTTTATAGCCAAACACCTGCAAAAATAATGCCATTCCCACCAGCCTCAGCTGTACATTGTGTTTACTGCTAATTTGCAAATTATAGCATGCTAACACACTAAACGCAGATGGTGAAAAATGGAAAACATTACACCAGCCATACATCAGCGGCTAGCAGTCTTAAGACTACAGTTTTATCAACAGCATGTAAAATACCGCTGGAAAAATATTACAACAAGCTCACTACAGTATATAATATACATATATATTTAGCCAACATGCCAGAAATCCAACTGATCACCACAGAGCCAGGCTTTTGATCTTTGCCCGTATCAAGCTCATTACATTACAGAATTACTCATGAGAACATTGCTAAGAGTGAAAAGAAATCTTGGCTCAAAGTTGAAAGAAGTGTAGGACTAAATCTTAAGTCTCTGGGCCTTTCAAAAATGCTTGCTACTCCCACTTCCTACCTACTTCCACTCCGTTTGCGTGTTCTCTGGCCACCGGAAACCAGTGAGGGAGGAGCGGTAGCAGGTTGGTATACAGATATACCGTATACCCTCCAATGCTGAGTGAGCACCGATGCCGGCTTGTTGAAGGTGTGTAACACCCTTTGCAGACCTTTCTTTCAAATGAGAGTTCCGTGTGACTTAACCAGTTAACATGTAGGATTTTTAAATCCCGAAACTACACTAACATTTCATATCACCATTCACAGGTTAACAACATTGTGTTCAATAAAAATGCTCTGTCTGATAGACAAAACAACTGTTGTTTTCAATGAATCGTATTTCATCTCATAGGAAAATCAATCTTTTCATAAAAGAATATAATATTTTTTTCCCCTCAACATCAATACTGATTCTTAATACAATTGTTGTTTGTTTGATACACATAGCCTATGCAGCGGTAATGGTAACAGATCCTATTTACTGGGGAAAGGGTAGTTCGTCCGAAAGTCGGCCGCTGTATTTATACCCTATGCGGGTAATCATGGAGCTCGATTTGGCTGTGAGACTGACTCGGGTCTAGTTTCGGAAAGGCCCTCAGTCTTAGACGTGATTCACGACACTTTGCTGTGCCGCAAATGGGATTTTGGATGACGACATAAGCAAGAACCAATCACTGAATAGATTTCCTTATTTAAGAATATTCTAATATAAACTGACACTGAATGGATAAATTCAGGTAAGAGGAGTTCACATTCAACACACATTTGACAATAAAGAATTTTCAAGAGAATACATTATGATATACACATTGGAAATGAAAGATACACAATTGTGCCACAATTGTTTCTATGACAATTTGGCTTATTGGTGGTTGTGATGGCCCTGAATCATCAGCATTGCTGTATTTGTCCTGTGGCAAAGAACCAAAGCGTAATCACCTTCTTCAGTTTAGCTGAAAAAGCATTGGTGTGGATCCATGGTGAGATGACATCCCTCACCAACTCGCTGACAAAGATGACGCCTGATCTGTCCAAACGATACAGTATAGGTAACTGCGCATCATCAAATTATTCAGAAACATTCTTCCTCCCCTGAAAGATTTGTGCTTGTGTCTGTCTCCACAGTGCTATCACAAACCCCTACTGGCAGCTCTTAACAACTTGGGAGACCTCTTGAGCGGTCTTAAATAACTGGGAGAGTAAGAGTGATTAGAAATTTGATAACTAGCTTTTATTCTTAAGTTTGAAAGTAGGAGTAAATTATATTAATTCTCAGCGCTTAAGACTAAAATGGCACTTTGAGAAGCTTGATAAATACGGGCATGTCAAATGACAACTGATTAGACAGAAATTCGTCCTGATTTTAAAATTGATTTGGCCAAATCCGTTCAGTGTCTGCACAGTAGTATGATGGGCTTCTGTGATTTTCAGGAACTACAATAACTACAACTAAAATTTCATCAGAATTATTACATTGTTATTCTTTGGCTAACAAGGGTGCTTTGCTAAGTTTACAGCAACTTCAACTGAATCAACAGAAAGAAATCCCATTGATACCCAATGAGTGTTTGATGAGAAGTTATATTCGGGGAAGTGCAGGCACAGCAGTAAGTTAAAAGAGATGGATGACGATAAATGATTGAACAAAAACAGAAACAAGACTCTTACAGGTTACCACCTTTTGGTTATTCATATACAAATCCCACCAGCTAAATATTTTCAATCAGGGAACTGTTCACTGGAAGTTGATGGACTGCCAGAAGGCAGATGTGGATGACAGTGCTTGAATATCTTGACCTTGAACATCTCTTCCTGTAAGTCAGGAACGTGAGATACAGAATGGATTATTTCGATGAGACACAGTTTGCGATAGAAACAACTTGATGTGCAAACAAGAGTCAGCATTACATATATAATAATGTCAATAAAAGACTGATGTTTTCATCTAACATAATCACAAACTGTCTGCTATAACTTACAATCACTGAGAAGCTGAAATAAATATGAGCTGTATATAAGTTAGAAAGGAAGTGTCTTTTTTTGGTGGATTACAAAACAGAGGAGGATCTCAAAATTGGCTTAGTTTGACTTGCTCTAATACACATTCTTATTTGTAGTGGTGGAGCATGTACTCAGATCTCTGAAAAGGCGAAACACATTTCTCGTAATTGAGGCTTTGGAAAAAGATGAAGGTTGAAATTGATCACCAGCTTCCCGCATTTTGAAAACTGCCCTAAGAAAGACAAAGTATTGCAGGAATACAGAGTTTTTTTGTTTAGATCTTCCTGTTTGTTTTGGCCTGAGTTTGGCCTGAGTCCTCCCAAGAGACTTCGACTTCAAATTCATTGGAAACAATTTACATATGGCAAATCACCTTCAACTTAATCCTGATGTTGCAGCAAGATAATCTTTCATTTTTATTACTTTGTTTTGTTTTTTAGTTTTTTGATGCAAATCAAAGAACAAATTGTTCATGATTAAGTGGAATTGCTGCTGTGTTAACAGAACAGAAAACAGTGAATTAATGGTTTTAACCTGGTCTTTTTGATTATTATTTTCATTGTTACAAATTCACTAACCGATTTCTGATCAACCACAGACTTTCAAATGAAGAGGATTTGTCAGTCTTCATATGAAGATATTTGTTGTTGAAGTAATGGTAACTCTATTCCCTGCAGAGTCAAAACTGCCATGTGGTGATAATGGGACTGGGAATCCTTTCCTAGGAACTAAACAATCCCACATGTGACTGTCGCCCACTGGGCACACCCATACTTCACTACTAGTATTTAATTAAAATACCAGCTACATTAAAACAAAATTAGATATGCAGCATTGCTTGCTATGGCGTGAACTTGCTAAAATGTGTAAAATCTGCAGGTAGTTTGGCGTTATCTTCATTAATGTTTCACTGATAGGGTCAGTCTAATTTTCTAGATTATAATTTTACTTTTTTATTTTGGTCTCTTCTGTACACAACATATATTGCATGCCAGTTATATAAGAGGGATCCCTTCTCTGTTGATCCTCCTGATGTTTCTTCCACTTTCCCCCATTGAAGGTTTTTTTGAGGAGTTTTCCTTATCCGAACCAATGGTCTAAGGATAGAAGGTGTCATATGCTGTACAGGTTGTAAGGTCACTTGAGGCGAATATTTGATTTTGTGCTGTATAAACAAAATTTACTTAGTTTGACTTGCTAGAATACAGACAGACATTCTTATTTGTAGTGGTGGAGCATGTATTCAGATCTTTTACTTAGGTACCATTACCAAAGTGTAAAGTTAGGTATTAGCATCAATATATACTTTGAGTACCAAAGTACCAAGTACTCAATATGAAGAATGTGTTCTGTATGTATGTATCCTGGAAATGGGCATGTAGTGAGAGCATGTCAGACAGCGGAAACACAGATGAGGCATCAAGGCAGAAACAAAAGTCAGTCAGGAAAAGGGAAGCAAAAATCACTCATAAGATTCAGGAAGTTGGCCGTAGCACAGTTCCACATGAACAAACTGACAGTGTGACAAAAACTGGAGTGAAGACCGTGGGTTTAAATGCAGAGGAAATATTAAAGTACAGTACCTCAAAAATTGTACACAAGTACAATACATTAGTAAATGTACATTATATTCCACAGCTGCTCACTTCAAATGAAAAAAAAACTGTTTGCAGAGCCACACAAGTTTGTGTGAGCCAATTTACGTGATTGGAAATGAAAGAACTCTAATCTAAAGCATCAAGAGTACCGATATGTAGCCCCCCCCCATTTACTATCAATACTTATGGGCACATTAACACTTCTTTTAGGGCAGCACTTTATTTGTTGCTGTTCACACAAACATTTAATATATTAAGATTGTGTTTTAATATTAAAACACAAGATACTTCTAACAATCTCATGTTTTAAGATGTAGTGATTAACAAAGAAAAGTAAAAATCAATTCTTGACAACTAAATCAGCAGTGTTGAAAATGTATTCACCGCATAAATCTTGACACATGTCCCCAATGATCATACACTAATAACAAAAAAGTCGGTATCAGTATTAGCGATTCTGGCCCTGCAACCTTGTCTCCTCAAAAATAAGTTCATATACTGTACATCTAACTTGCAATTGCGCTTAGAAGGAAATGTTGAGATACACAAAAATGTTGATAATGAATGTATCAGTAAAACGTTCATTAACTATTGGATATTGTAAAAGACGCTTTGAACATAAAAAGTACATACATTAAAAGAAGTGGTGAGATAACCCCCCCCCTTAAGTTATGGGTCAGGGTTAGTCATGTGTGCAGGGAGGAACAGGTTTCAGGACAAGTAGGCAGGAAAGATACAGTGTCTTAGAATTTATTAACAAGGGGAAGAAGCCAAACTTACGGCCAGCGAAAAACAAAGGTAATCCATAACAGAGGTAGTCCGCAGAGCAGCAAAAACTGTTACGGTTAGTGGTGATGTGGAGGCAGGTTGGAGGACCCAAATGCAGGACGCAAGGCAGAGGAGGTGCGGTGAACCGAGGTGATTTATTAGAACAAACAGAAGGCGAGCACACTTACTGACTGAGCACACTTACTGGCTGATAGAGTCCAAAACAAAGGTAGTTCCTAACAGAAATCCAAAGGTACAGGGTGACAAGACAAGCAAGGCTGGTTACAGGAAGGCAGAGAGTATACACGCGACAGACAGGGGGGTAACATGAACAATGACCGGCCAAGGACTGAACAGAAAGACCACACATATATACCAGGGATAACGAGCAGGGTGGGAGCAACACAGGTGACAGACATGAGGCTAACGAGGCAGGCAGAGAGAGAGCAGAGGGGAGAACAGAGAGACAGTCAGGAATAGACATGACACAGGTTACTGAACACATAACAGATCAGAGAAATAAATATAAATGAATAAAGACACAAGCAGACACATCCCCACTGAACTAACACCAACAAGGAAAACAGACTGAAGCGAAGTAAAACACTGAACTGGAAACTAAGGCATCAAGAAGACAGACATGAGTGACAGACAGAGACGGACATGAGTGAACCCCAAAACACAACAGACTATATAACTGATACTGGACACAGGACAGAACCCAAAACACTAAGACATAACCCGAGACACAGAACGAGGAGCTAAGACACAGAATACAGAGCAGACTAAACTAAAATAATGCACACGGCAGAGGATGAACATACGATGAACAAGCAAAAGCTAAACAGAAGTAACCTAAACTAAAATAATGCAGACGAGGAACAAGAAGTTAATACTAAAACGTAACCGAGGCACAGGACTGGAACTACAACTCATAACAAAAACAGTCCATAAACAAATGATCCAGGGACAGAACAAAAGGATAATCCAAAAACGAGGCAGCAGAAGCAGGCAGGCAGGCAGGGAAGCAAGCCACACGGCAGAGGATGAACATACGATGAACAAGCAAAAGCTAAACAGAAGTAACAAACATTTAAGCACTGGCTAACAAGGAGGGCAGGAGCACAAACAGGTGATACTAATAATGACAGCAGACAGACACAGGCAGGTAGGGTGATGAACTAACAGAAACACAGACAGATACCAAACAGGCCCAAACTAACAGAGCTACTAACAAAGCCACAGACAAATCCCAAAAGAAACATGAATACATATAAACCGATATACAGGGCACCCCAGACCAAAACAAGATAAGACAAATTAACAGAACAAAGAATTTCAATTCAATTCAATTCAATTTTATTTATATAGCGCCAAATCACAACAACAGTTATCTCACAGCGCTTTTCATAAAAGAGCAGGTCTAGACCGTACTCTGTGATGATATTTACAGAAGCCCAACAGTTCCCACCAAGAGCAAGCATTAGGCGACAGAGGCAAGGAAAAACTTCCTTTTAAGAGGCAGAAACCTCGAGCAGAACCATGGCTCAGGGTGGGCGGCCATCTGCCTCGACCGGTTGGGGTGAGAGAGAGAGAGAGAAAGAGAGTGAAAGAGAGAGAGAGAGAGAAAGAGAGAGAGAGAGGGGAGGGAGGCAGCCTACACAATATACACACAGAGGTACAGACAGTGAAGGTGATGTTGCTATAGACTAAATG
>NC_060154.1:11150323-11172756 GCF_021292245.1 Micropterus dolomieu
AGAGGAGAGAGGAGCTCAGTGCATCATGGGAAATCCCCCGGCAGTCTAGGCCTATAGCAGCATAACTAAGGGATGGTTCAGGACTACCTGAGCCAGCCCTAACTATAAGCTTTATCAAAGAGGAAAGTCTTAAGCCTACTCTTAAATGTGGAGATGGTGTCTGCCTCCTGAACCCAAACTGGAACCTGGTTCCACAGGAGAGGAGCTTGATAGCTGAACGCTCTGGCTCCTAGTCTACTTTTGGAGACTCTAGGAACCACAAGTAACCCTGCATTCTGGGAGCGCAGTGCTCTGGTGGGGTAGTAAGGTACTATGAGCTCTTTAAGATAAGATGGTGCCTGACCATTAAGAGCTTTGTAGGTAAGAAGAATTATTTTAAATTCTATTCTGGATTTTATATATATACACCCAACAATCATGAAAACAAGCAGACAGATCAAAACGAGATAAAAGATGGAAACAGACTGAAACCAGAAACACAGAACAAACTGACATAAAACAACCAAACAAGAAGTGGTAAATAACTAACACCAGGGGCCTGTGCCACGAAGCGAGTTCAACATACCCAGGATATGTTTTCGTTATCTGGCTTAACTAACCCTAACCATTGCGGTGGGGATAAGCGGTACCACGAAGCTGGTTATCAACTTGGTAAGTCAACCCAGGGTTTCCCAATCCAGCTGGGAGCGTGTTCACGTAAAAGAGGCGGTGTTAGCAGCAGATGACCAATCACAGACATGAACAAGTCCACTGTCAGCAGAGCTTCATATTTTATGAAGGAGGATTAAACTGTAATACTACAGAAATACGACAGTCGCACGCCTGCATCTGACACACGCAGGGAGACAGAAAATCGCAGACAGTGTGAATGCCTAAATAAACAGGCATAGGCATAGTCTATAATATTGCGTTGATTTAAATTGTTCTTATTAGCTGTATGAAAATATCAGCCTTATACTTTCAGCTTGGCTGTGTGTCAGCGTTTCCACATTAAAAAACACGGGCCATTCCCCCTCACTTTAAAAAACTTGTCGTCACTTCAAAAATGAAATTAATTTATTTAACACACTCAAAAGTGTTCCAAACATTGTTCTAAATTAACTTCATAAAGCAATGAAACGAAAACTCCATTCATGCCATAAAATGTGCTCAGATAGTTGTTGAAAGACTGAATCTCAACATTTAGGCTGCGCCCACACCGCAAAAGGTAGGACAGAACATGACTACGATCTCTGTAGTAGGCCTATAAGAAAGCTATACTAACCTAAAATAGATAGCCTACATTCATATTAAAATTGTGTAGTTAAATATCTCTACCAAACAGCTCATAATATTCAGCCTCACATAAGAAAAATAAAACAGTAGCCTAAGGCTTTTAATCATTCTCTGTAGGATTATATCGCTATAGTCAAGAGTTTCTCCCTGCTGCAAACATAAACAGCCTATTGGCTAAAACAGGATTTCCTACAGATGGTGATGTCATTTTCCAAGAGAGCTGATTGGTCAGTAGGTGGCGTTTTCATAGAGTTGATCTCTTATCTGGAACATAACCTGCTCCGGAGCAGGTTAGCCGTTCAGCATAAGTTACCATGGAGATCTACCCAGGTAAGAAGTGAACCACCTTTGTGGTACTGAAAACCCAGGGTTAACCCCGAAGTTACCTGGATAAGCTCAAATCCTGCTTCGTGGTAAAGGCCTCAGGCAGACAGGTTCCAAAACACTGTAGCAGACCTAAATTTTATAGTTATGCAATTTAATAAATTTATGAGAATTGATACCCAGTTATGAATTTTATTATTCATAAAATCAAACCAGATCCCTCAAAAGGGCCTGTTTCGCTGGCCGACTGAAGGCGTTGCCTGGCGCGAAGCGTCCAGCGAGCAGAGCAGAGCAGCGGAGAGAGCAAGTAGCGAAGAGAAGAGAGTAGCGAGGTCGCGTGTCGCTCTTTTGTTGCCTGGGGCGTGGTTCCCCAGGGGGCGTCTCAGGTTTCCCAAGGGACTGCCTTTCTAAACTTAATGTCTAAAAAGAAATCTATTTGCACGTATTATAATCAAATATTTTCCACAATCGAACTTCAATGGTCAAACGGTTGTACTGTTCTAGGCATTTGGTAACAGGAAACAATTGTCACATTATTGGTCAGGATATTTATACATTTAACGGTATTTCCAACGAGGGCATGTAATACTTATTTCGTCCACTTGGGGGAGCTCAGGTTACATGAGGAAAGCTTGGATTACATTAGATGAAGGAGTGTCTTGCTGAAAATAAAAACACTGCACAAGTAACTTTCTTTTCAGCACTAATATCAACAACGGATAACAACAACAGTTAACATAACTACTCAAATAGAGGCAAACGTAATCAGGTAACTAAAGATTTAATTAACTCAATTAAATGCTTTGAGTCTTTGGAGACTGCAGTCTTTTACATTGAAAGTTCGGCTGTCCTGGATTATGTCACACTTAGGTGAGACAAGGAGTATCCCTTTGATGGGATAATAAACATAGAGCTAAGTCAGTTGCCACGGAAAAATGTGTGGGGGGGGGGCAGTTTTGATAGGCTGTTCAGGGAAATGCCAATGGCTGGTTCGTGTCCCTTTGTCAGTTTAACAGTCAGGCCCCGCGTTATCAGCTTCGGAATCAAAAAGGTGCCAGTTTTATGGTCGGGCTAGCACTTAGAGAAAGCAACTTTGACACCCCCCCCATCTTCGCAGGGGAGGAGAAAGGAATTTAGGGTAGCTGTAAAATGCACAAATCCACACCGTTGTTCACTACAACACAAAACAAAAATCAAACAACAGTGGATCCCAAAACACGGAACAGGCAAGAATGAATCTGAACATAACAGACTAAATAACAGATACTGAACAGACCAATGAGCAAAACTCACAGAGACCTAAACTAAACCGGGCCGATCAGACAGTGTGACAGTATGACATTATTTCAGCTACTCAAGAAATGTAGAAAATTGTCCACATATTTTCAAATAACTCTGTATTTTCCCTTTGGTGGCAAATAGTCCCACTGTAGGTGCCTCGGTGCTCGACTACAGCAGTATTAAAGATTTTTACAGCTTCACGCATGCACAGCACTTGGTTAACGTTTGGGAAACATGGTGGTTTTAGGTTAATACAGAATGCTTTTGTTGCCTCAATGTAACTACAGACAGGATACAGGATGTGTCCACACACCATCCTCCTTGGCCACCTCCTGGCAAAATCTGTTGCACCACTCACCACACTCACTCACAGGCCCAATAATCAAGTTGTGACGTGAAATATGGGGGTTACCAGGGGAAGCCCGGAAGCAAGAGAAAAACACGGCAAATCTGCCTTATAAGAGAAGAAGAAGGACGGTAAACAAACAAGCATGGAAACGAACGCACACAACATAGAACACATGTAGTCAGAGGAATGCAACCACCTTATTACACACCTAATTTATTCAACTGTTTATTTTTGTTATGAGTTGTAGTTTCTTCCTTGTGAGTTTGAGTTTTTGCCATTTGTTTCGTATGTCTATTTTCCTGTTTCTCTCGTTCCTTGTCCTTAGTAGTTTATGTCTCGTCTTTTATCTTGGCTCTTGGTCCTGTGTTTCAGTTCTTTGTCTTTGTTCCCACTCCTGTGTCTCGGTTTATGTCTTAGTGTTTAGGGTTCTGTCCTGTGTCCAGTATCAGTTATATAGTCTGTTGTGTTTTGAGTTCCTCTGAGTTATTGTGTGGTCAGTTCATTATCTGTTGGTCTTTGATTCCATGTCATGTTCTTAGTCTTGTACCTTAGTTTGTGTCTTTAGTCTCCGGGTCTTGTGTTCTCTGTTAAGCTCTGTACTGTGTTCTCACTTATTCACTCTGCCCCAGGTCAGCTTGTCATGTCAAGTCTCTCTGTTTTCCTCTGCTCTCTCTCTCTCTCTCTCGTTAGTCTCATGTCTGTCACCTGTGTTGCTCCGTGTTTCCCTGCTCGTTTTGGTTTTCTGTTGGACAACCTTTGTTTTGGACTTAGTCTTTCAGCCACTCACACTTTGTAAGTGTGCTCACCTTTTGTTTAATTAAAACCCTCGAACTATACCTGCTCCACTCTGTGTCCTGCGTTTGGGTCCTCCAACCTGCTTAACTCAGCCACCCGCCGTAACAATTTTAGTTTTTGCTTAATGATGCTGTTTTGAACAACAATGAGTACATTGATTATTGACGATGTAGACTGACATTTACCTTTCCTCCACCATGTGGGGAAAGCGCTTGCTGGTCTTAAAATCCTTCAAAAACATAAAATAAAAAGTGTGCAACGTGTTTCAGCGTCGTCAAGGTAACGTGATAATGTGGCAAAGTGCCTCTTGCACTCAATCACTTGCCAAGTGTTAAGTCTGTGAGTGTTCAGGGCTTAGGGTTTAGGGGGGACATTGGGATTGGGCCGCACACAATCTGGTTGCCTGTGATCAGCAGTGTGCTCTGTGGGGGTGTTCCAGAACCCTGGTTTGTGCTGGTTGTGTGTGGTTTTCATTCCATTTCAATTTGAAAAAAGAGAAAACAGATTCATTCTGCTTGTGCCTACCTGAAGTGACGGCTCTGTAAACACAACACCACATTCTGTTGTGGGGCCAGCCCGGCTGACGGTGAGTGTCCTGGTTTTTTCTCGTTTTTTTTTTCTCCCACTGTTTTGTTCTCCTGTATTCTGCCTGCCTCCCTGTGTCTCCTCCCCTGCGTATTCTCCTCCTCTCTCCCTCCGCTCCTGAGCCCAGCCAATGACCCGCACCTGCACCTCATCAGCCTGCCACACCTGCCAGTAATCAACCTCATCCCTGCCTGTATATCAACCCCCGGTTCTCCACACCATCTTTGCTTGATTGTCGTTGCACTCAACCTGGTGCCAACCGCTCAAGCTCTGGTTAACTTCAAGAAGTGATCTCTGTTTTCCAGCTCCTGGTTGTTTCCTGTGTTAACTCTGTCTCTCTGCTTTCCCTCCCAGGTTCACTCACCCTCGTCCTCTGTTCTGTCAGGTGGGCTCGTTCTCCGGTCCTCTCCTCTTGGGCTTCCTCCACGGCACCCTCCCGGCTCCCCCTACTCCTTGCCTCACTGACTGAGCCTCGCCTGCTCCTCAGTCCTCCATGTTCCCCGGCGTCCACCTCACCTCCATCTCCTCTTCCCTAGCCTCTCTGTAAACCTTCCCACTGAGAGTTGCGTTTGGGTCCGTTCTGTCCTGTCTCAACACATTCACCATGGCTGGCTGTGGCTGAATTCAAATGGAAACTGTACTGCCTCCTGCCAACACTTAAAAGTTGTCAATTTAAGCAGGTATTTCTGCCCTTTGACATTATATAACATGTTCAGCTGATATGAAGTTACTGTTTAATGTTGCAGCTCAGCTAACTGATAACTTTCCTGTATAAACTTCATATTAGCATGTTTGTTTGCTTTTGCCCGCTGACGTTTATCAACTTTCTTGGTATTCTTTCATTTAGTGACTGTAATCTCATTTGGATTCTCATAGTTCTGACTAACCTCTACTTACGTAATTCTCGACCAACCAACCCACTTGACTCTAGATTCCCTGGTGTTTTTAAAAACCCAGGAGATCATCTTGACTCATTTCCAGGAAAATGCAGAGTTAGTTTCCCTCCTTTCTCACCAAAACCTTTGACATCTGTGTGTGGCAGAACACATCATATGTATTTGTAATTTTTATGTCATGCAGTCTATGTTTAGACTTGTCTTCTGCCTGGATCCATCAAGACTGCTTCTGGCACTATATTCGAATTACCTCTTGTGATTGGATTTCACTTCCCATTTCACATTTTATTTTATCAGTGAGCAGCCCCCTGTGACCGAAGCGCAGAGTCTAGCAAAAAATCATCGCCAAAAACGCTCCCCGAAACACAACCAAAAAAGCTATCATCGTCCGAAACCTTGGGGACCAGGACGACAACTGGTACTGAGGACTCCGATGACGAATACGTGTCAGACAAAGTCTATGACCACGAGGATCAGGAGAGCGATCACACAAGAAGGAGACAAAGAAAAAGATGAAGAAGAAGAATATTGAGAAGCCGAAAGGCAGACCTTCATGTCCAAAAACGGTAAAACCACATGGTCCTCCGAGTGTCAAAATCCCAGCCAAGGGCTCTGGGAGTCAGTCACAGCTGGGGGTGCTGAGCAAAAGTCGGCTTATAAAATGACGCAATACTAAATGCTGTACAACATCAATATTTTTTGTATTAATTTGAAAGGCCAGAATCATATATATTTATATATTTAGGGCTGCAACTAATGACTATTTTTGTTGTCGACTAATCTGTTAATTATTTATTTGATTAGTCGACTAGTCATGATTATTCTTGTCACTCCCTAAGCCTAACCCTAATTAAACAACTTCACTAATTAAATATCTTTCAAGTGAATTACTGATCTCCAACACGCAGCCTAACTAGCTAAGTGAATGAGGTTTACTATTCAGAATAAACACCAGTATAAACGCGACGGGGAAACCAGGGAAGAAGAAAGACAGTGTAGGCTCCTCCTATAATTCACTGATTCATACAAACTTTTAACTGTTTAACAAAGATTTTTGCTTTGGAACTATATAAAATAAAAGCAAATTAAAAGCAAGTACTAAAACCACAACTGTACACTAACAATGAAATGTCTATTTAGAACAATAAAGCAACAGCCCCCTTTCATACTACTTCTGTAGTTTATTTTTCAAAAGTGCTTATAAGTTTTATGAGAAGAGAATGTTCTTTAGGCTCCATCATGAGCCATGTGTTTCTTGATTTACTTTAAACCATTACTAATAACTTTTTTAAAGCTGGGTCACATTGCCAGCGTTGTGTTGGACAGATTTGTGCTGTGGTGTTTATGTGAAAGAGAGAGAGAGAGAGAGAGAGACAAGTGAGAGGACGTGCTACGCGAATGGTAAGTTTTATATCCAACTTTCTTCGACCCCCTATCAAAGCCATACCAGAACAGTCGGCTCCAGTTGGGAGCCCCTGCCTGTAAGTGACCATGCACTTCGCTTTGTAGCGACAGCTAATAAATAGGTCGCCTTTCTACAACTGCCTCCCTGTGTTAGCCCTGTACTGGCCTTCTCTTATCTCTGTTCACCAGCCACCATCTACATCTGCTGAAGACAACACATGACAATGATGCCTGATGTGACATGCCAGGACAGCGAACTGCTGAGAAGGCAAATAAAAAGATCTCTGACCTTAAGGAGAACATCCGTTGGCTCTCAGATGAACTGCAGAGGAAGGACTCTCTGCTGACCAGCTTCTCGGCCCGTCTCCCACTCATTTCCAGCTTCATGATAGCAGAGCACTCAAAAAAACAGGTGAGCTCAACCAATCAGGACACCGTCCTATGAGATCCATCCACTGGTTTCCAACCCGTACCATCCAGCTGATCCCCCTGTGCATTCCCCTGTCCCTGGCCAAGTCCCATCCACACCGTCTGCCAAACCTGCAGCCTCCTCACCGCCAGCGGCTGAGAGCTCTGACACCAAATGGGTGGCTTGGGATCCCACCGGAGAACAAACCCAGCGGTATTCCTCCTCAACCTCAATCTGCTCCGGCAGACCACCTCGCCTGGACGCAACTGGCTCAACAGCCTCGCCCGCACGAGTCCGCAGTAACACCCGAGCCCTGCCGAACTGCGAGCTCCCTCATCATCTCTCTCCTTGCCCCCTTTATGCCCCTACCACTTTGATAGTGGGCGATAGCATTATCAGGAACATCCATTTCTTCAACACCACCACATGCTGTCTTCGTGGAGCCACAGTCCCGACTGCTGAGCAAACTACCTGAACTGCTGCACTAACTCCCATCCTCCATAAACCGGGTGCTTGTCCATATTGGCCATAATGACACAGCTCGTCGGGAATCTGAGCAGACAAAAAAGGATTTTATTGAAATTTTTAGCCTTTTAAAAAGTTGTGGTAAAATGGTTTTTATCAGTGGTCCCTTACCAAATCTGTCCCATGACTCAGAGCACTTCAGCAGACTCCTCAGCGTCAACACCTGGCTCCAGTCCACCTGCCATTCTCACAACTTTGGTTTAATTGAAAATTTTAATCTGTTTCTGTTTTTATATGACCGATGTAGTGCACCCCAACAGACTAGGTAGCTTGTTTTTAGCAGCCAACATGCTGTACAGTCTGCCTCACGTGCTTGACTATTTACACCACACATCGTTTCCCTGAAGGCTTCTTCTCCGCCCACTGCGGCTGCTCCCAGTTCAATTACCCTCACCAGCTCCCCCTTGCGGCCTCACGTGTCACTACCCTTCCTTCACATAAACGCTCTGTTCGCATATTTTCATACCAGTACTCAGCGCCAAACTGCATCCCCACAATGTGGTCAAAACGCATATCCCCACCACGTCATCACAAAAATTCACAGGTTAATTTCTTTAACCTCCGTCCTCTCCCCCAGTCCTCCCAACAAATCCCAAAACAACGTCACCTGAAAATGGCCCTACTCAATCATTAAGCAATAAAACTCTCATCCTGAACAAATTCATCATTGACAATAAACTGGACTTCCTTTGCATCACAGGCACAAACTCCTGGATTACTTCTCACTAAACCAGATCTCACCTACAGGATTTACCTACGCAGACGAGCCTTGTACGGAGGGACGGGGAGATGATGTGGCCACGATCTACAGAAAGGACATCAAAATAACCACCATCTCCACCCCTGCTGTTCTGCCTTTTGAACATCTCACCTTCAAACTCTCTGGTCCCACTCTGCTTCTCACACCCATCCTCTACCGCTCCCCAAGCCAAACCCCACCTTTCTCTCCGACTTCTCTCATTTCCTGACCCAGCTCTCTGCCATATCACCCACTGTCCTCCTCCTTGGAGACTTTAATTTCCACATTGACAACACCAACTGCAAATCCGCCACTGAATTTATGGAACTGTTACACTGCTTCAACTACACACAGCACATCAACTTCCCCACCCATTCCCATGGTCACATCCTCGACCTGGTCTGCTCCACTGCTCTCACATTAAATCATATTTCCAGCATTAACCTCCACATCTCAGACCATCTTGCAATCATAATGGACATTAATATCCCCATTCCCACCTCAAAAGTGCAGTGCAAAATCTCATTCAGAAACCTCAAGCTCATGATCTTGTGGACTACTACAACCACACTCTCTCCTCCTGTCTCGACCTGCTGGCTCCACTTATAACCAAAACCATCTCCTTCACAAACCCTGGTACACTCCTGAACTTCACAAAAATGAAATCCCGCAAGCATCAACTGGAAAGACTCTACAACAAAACCGGCTTAACAGTTCACCTTCACGCATACACAGACTACCTTCCCCAATACATAAACGCTCTCAACACTGTCCGGTCCACCTTTCACTCACACCTTCAGAACTGTCACAATTCACCACAAAAATGAACAACTCCACCTGCAGCTTAGACCCCATCCCATCATCCCTAATCAAGACCTGCCTTCCATCCATCACCCCACTCATCCTCAAAATCATTAATTCCTCCCTCACATCTGGATCAGTCCCCACAACACTCAAAGTTGCAGCTGTCATCCCCATCCTCCAGAAACCTGGTCTCAACCCCGACATCATGTCCAATTTCTGACCCATCTCCAATCTCCCCTTCCTATCAAAAATCCTAGAACATGTTGTCGCTGCTCAAATTCAAACCCACCTCACCACTAATAACCTGTTCAAACCACTTCAATCTGGATTCCGCTCACAACACAGTACTGAAACAGCCCTCCTCAAAATAACCAATGACCTCCTCCTCTCTGCCGACTCCGGTCACCTCACCATCCTAATTATGTTCGACCTCACTGCCTTTGACACCATCAACCACTCCACTCTTCTCTCCCGACTGGAAACCTACTCCAATATTACCGGCACTGCACTCTCTCTGCTCCTACCTCACTAACAGACAACAGTTCATCAACATCAATAACTGCACCTCCTCCACTGCTCCTTTTTCACAAGGCGTCCCCCAAGGTTCGGTGCTTGGTCCCCTCCTGTTCATCATTTACATCCTGTCACTCGGTTACATCATACGTAGATATGGTCTCAACTTCCACTGCTATGCCGATGACGTCCAGATTTACATCTCCACCGAATCCATCACGACAGTTACCTCTCTGCTACCAACTCTGACCAACTGCCTCACCGACATACAAACCTGGATGCAAACCAACTTCTTACAACTCAATTACAATAAATCTGACACGATCATCATCGGCCCCAAATCACTCACAAAAAACACCAACAACTTCAGCCTTTCCATCAACAACTCCACCTTGTATCCATCCCCACACATCCGCAACCTCGTCTTTGACAGCAACCTCACTTTTGAACACTACATCAACCATGTCACCAGGACTGCCTTCTTTCACCTCAAAAACAGTGCTCGTCTCCGCCCATCACTCACCTTCTCTGCTGCTGAAACCCTGATCCACGCCTTCATTACATCCAGAATTGACTACTGCAATAGCATCCTCTATGGTTCACCTGCGAAAGCCCAAAATAAACTTCAGTATATACAAAACTCTGCTGCCCGCCTTCTCACCACCACACGCACCCGTGACAATATTACCCTCGTCCTCCAGAATCTTCACCTGCTCCCTGTTCCCCAACGCATTCCGTACAAAATCCTTCTCCTCACACATAAAGCCCTCCATAACAAGGCCCCTTCCTACCTCACAGACCTGCTCTACCACCACAATCCCTCCTGCAACCTCTGCTCCTCTGACATTAACCTCCTCTCACCTCAAATCAGGACCAAGCACCGCACCTGGGGCAACAGAGCTTTCACCATTGCAGCCCCCCTCCTCTTCGAGATTGCAGCGACATAGACTCTTTCAAATCAAATCAAAACCCACCTTTTTAGACTAGCTTTTAACATCAAATAATGTTATATACACCTGCTGCTGTTTGTTATTTTGTTATTTATATGTATGCTCTTATGAATTTCCGCACCACTTGTTTTTGTCTACTGTTCACATATTTTATATTATGCTATTTATTTTTTTAATCTGTTTTAAATGTACATAACTTCTGCTTTTACTGTAAGGTGTCTTTGAGTGTCTTGAAAAGCGCTTTAGAAATAAAATGTATTATTATTATTATTATTATTGATTTTTGGATGTTTTATACTACAACAGGCAGCAAACTTTGTGTCGAAGAAGCCAAAGTTACACAGTTAACAACAATGAACTAATGCTTAAAAACTACAAAGAGAGATGAAGGATGGAGGCTAGTAAGAGATATGTCCCACATCCAGGTTATTATAACAATAGATTATAATAACAGACAGTGAGGATACAACTCGGCTAATTCCTACAGAGGAGTGTGTAGTGAACAACGGTGTGGATTTGTGCATTTTATATTGAATAAATTTGGAGCTACTCTAAATTCCTTTCTCCTCCCCAGAGAAGAAGGGGAGGGGTCAAAGTTGCTTTCTCTAAGTGCTAGCCCGACCATAAAACTGGCACCTTTTTGTTTCCGAAGCTGATAACGCGGGGCCTGACTGTAAAACTGACAAAGGGACACGAACCAGCCATTGGCATTTCCCTGAACAGCCTATCAAAACTGGCCCCCCACACACATGTTTCCGTGGCAACTGACTTTGCTCTATGTTTATTATCCCATCAAAGGGATACTCCTTGTCTCACCTAAGTGTGACATAATCCAGGACAGCCGAACTTTCAATGTAAAAGGGAATGCAGTCTCCAAAGACTCAAAGCATTTAATTAAGTTTAATTAAATCTTTAGTTACTTGATTACGTTTGCCTCTATTTGAGTAGTTATGTTAACTGTTGTTGTTATCTGTTGTTGATATTAGTGCTGAAAAGAAAGTTACTTGTGCAGTGTTTTTATTTTCAGCAAGACACTCCTTCATCTAATGTAATCAATGCTTGTTCATAATACTTTCCTACAAAATTCCTTTAGAAATGATGACAAAGGAATGTTTTACTATACTCTTAACCGCCAGCTTGAATTTAAGGGCGAATCAACAATAATTCCCCAGTTCCTAAGGAGATGATCTTTGATTAATCTAAGCTTTACTCATATAACCTGAGTTCCCCCAAGTGGACGAAATAAGTATTACATGCCCTCATTGGAAATGCCGTTAAATGTATAAATATCCTGACCAATAATGTGACAATTGTTTCCTGTTACCAAATGCTTAGAACAGTACAACCGTTTGACCGTTGAGGTTCGATTGTGGAAAATATTTTGATTATAATACGTGCAAATAGATTTCTTTTAAACATTTAGTTTAGAAAGACAGTCCCTTTGGAAACCTGAGACGCCCCCTGGAGAACCACGCCCCAGGCAACAAAAGAGCGACACGCCACCTCGCTTTGCTCTCTTCTCTTCGCTGTTGGCTCTCTTCTACTCTGCTCTGCTCGCTGGACGCTTCGGCACGCGTGCGGTGTGCCTCGCCAGGCAACGCCCTCAGAGTCGACCAGCGAAACAGGCCTTTTGTTCGCCTGAAGCTACACACGTGAAGTGCCGAGACATCGATCTGCCCTTCAGTTTGTTTTATTTTCTTTATTTCTTTTGTTTGTTAAAGTTATCAGTCCGTTAAGTTACACTGGACTAATTCAGGAACGACCAAGTTCCATTTTAAGCCTTTTTCATCGAGCCAACTTCACCGAGGTCAGACCAAGCCACGTGGTCTCGCCAGCTACAACGAAGGAAACCTGAAAACAGCCGAATTGCCAGACGGAGGAGGCGTTTTCAATCAGACACGGAGAACCCCGGAGAATCCCTAGCAAAAAGCCAGGATCGGCAGCTAGTGGGACCCGTGCAACAGGCCAAGCAGGCCGCCGGCAAGCAGTAAGACCTAACACATCTTCTGTGATCAGATATTTCCACTTTTTAAGTCCTAAAATCATAGCATTAGTTTACTTTCATTAGCTCTTCTATGCCCTATGAGTCAAATGCTTCCCACAATCGAACTTCCAGGCTCATTGTTCAGCAAATGTTTATGTTCCCTGTATCCAACCATCTTTTTATCACATTAGTTAGAGAATAAATTCACTGTAATATAATCAAGAGCTGTGTGTGTTGCCTATTTCTACGTCCCTGCCAAGAGAATTGACCCTTAAGATATGAGACTGACTGACTGATTTAAGATAATTGAGCGATTATTAACTGATCACTAGTAATAATTGTATAATTATTAAAACTACCTAGAGGTCCAGAGACTCTAGGATTATAACAAGTCCGGTGGTGCCCTGAAACGAGGAATCTGGTTTGATTTTATGAATAATAAAATTCATAACTGGGTATCAATTCTCATAAATGTATTAAATTGCATAACTAAATGTAGGTTTGCTACAAGTGTATGTGGATATAAGAATGCGCATCCCCCCTGTGGAAGTTCATATGAGACAGCTGTCAGTCTGTCACTTGTTTTTACAACACTTGTTTTTAAACCACATAATCATACAATGTTACAATGACACTCACCACCATGAACGCTTATCCCATGTATGCTTTTCTATCCAATGATTTTAGCCGAAGAACGTCACACAAAAGGAAATGATAACTGTACAATGCACACAAAAAGACACTGAATTGTAGTAGTGGACCAGCCAGTGTGGATTTGATCATTTTATATCAAAGAAATTTGGAGATCCCAAATTCTCTTTGTCTCTCCCTGAGAGAAAGAGGAGGGGTTGAGCTATCCACCATCAACAGACAGCCGAAGTACCCCAAAGGAGGGGGTGAAAGGTTTGCTCCACTCCCAAGTGCTGCTTTGGTAGTTTCAGCTATAAAACCTACCACCTCGGGTGAAGTTGAGATAACAGACTCTATGCATGACTATTAAAATGACAATATTAACCTTGTCCAGAGAATAACCTCAACCTGAACCAGGCTGTGAGGACCTCAGTGACCTGCACAGGAAAAGACTCAGCTTTGGGGTATAGAAATACGCCTGCACAAGGTCAAACAAACATAAAGACTACAAACTGTGTATTCTGAGAGATATCCTAGACACCCTGACCATAATGGTGTCACCCCAACGCTCCCCAGGACGAGCCAAATGGCAGGGTAACCATGGCAACCGTGCCCCCCTTTCTAATTATTCCAGACATCAAAGATTCCCTTCCTCAGTCTTGACTCTCTACCCCACCAAAGAGCCATTAACATGGACTTTTAACATGCCCTCTCCCTCTTCACACCCAGTTGTGAAACTGCTGAGAAACTCCAGACACCAGAGGAGGACGCTGGCCCGAATTCCTTTGTGTGGACAAATGAATATTGTGTCCTTATAACTTGCCTATTACCTTGTTTAATCAAATATTCTTTGTTAAGTTACTTAGTAGTTCTCGCCAATTCAATTTGAGTAGTTCTATTACCATGTTCTTGTTAAGACTGTGTTGAAAAGAAGAATCCACAAAGAAAGTTAATTTGCAGTGTTTTAATCTTCCTCAGTACTCACTGATATTCCTTTATGTTAACTAATGCTTTATCCCCAAAACTTTCTGACACTTCCTTTAGAAGTAACATGATACAGAAATGTTATCCTGTGCTACTTAATTAATTTTCCAGCTCGAATTTAAAGTTAAATAACCATTTCTTCCCTAGTGAGAGGATCCATAGTTCTCTCGTGGAACCAGTGTCCCCCAAGAGGACAAACTAAGTATTACAGGTCCCTGTTTCTTTAATGCCTCTCCCGCAGTCTTAATGTATCACTCTGTATTTTATTGGGTATAAGCTGATGCCATGTCAGTATAACTGCTTATATATTCTCTAAATAAGAATGTTTAACTGTCAATACGATTCAGGAAATGCTTAGCTAAGTTCCTTTCATCTCATGTGAGTCCTACGAAATCTTAACCATTTTAATGTTTAACTACTAATAATAACTTCTGCTTCCTTTTTATCAAATGCTTAAAACTAAGAACAGTATAACTGTTTATGACATGTAAGGTTTGATTGTGGGAAGGTATTCGATTGAAATACACGCAAATAGACATTAAAGTTAAGGGACAGCCTCTCTCAGGAGACCGGAAATAAAGTCTCAGGGGAACAAAGCCCTCCTCGTGAGACACGCCCTAGACAACAAAACATGGCGATACGCGACGCTCTCCCGCTTCTTGTCTTCTCCTCAACTCTTCTCGCTCTGCCCTGGGCACACGAGGAGCGTGCTCCGTCTCCCAGCAACGTCCTAAGAAGTCCGGCCCAGCTTGCCCCGAAGATTTCTTTGTTCCTTTCAAGCCACACACGTGAAACACCGCAACTTCGGATTTTTCCTTTATTTCCAGCAACTTACTTGCTTTATATTTTGTTTTGTTTTGTTTGTTAATAGTTATCAGACCGTTTCAGTCGCGCAACTTTGAATTCAACAAGGACCAAGTTCTTTTAAGCTTTATTGTGGTTGAGTGAACTTATACTGCTCCCACTGAAGTTCGGACCCAGCCACGTGCGTCCGTTACACCAGCAGTAATCCAAAGGACATCAAAACCCACAACTAAACCCAGCTAACAGCCTATGACTGCAAGTTTTCTTCAAACCAAGCCAATTGAGGAAGGACCTCTAGGACAAACCTGCTAGTAAAAGCCGGTTCTGGCTTTCTGAAACGCTACATTGTATGGTTGAGTTGATGTCCAATAGTCTTTTAATCCATTAGTTTAACTCCTTAATCCTTTAGTTAAACTCCTAGCCACATTTAACTGAGTTATTATCATATAACTTGCGTCTATTGGTTCACATTGAACTACACCATTCCCATTGTTTGCATCATGTTTGTTTAGCCATTGTTTATTTCTTTAATGTATATTTAACAGCATTTATATCCACCTTTAGTTAGTTAATACATTTCACCATAATCACAGGAACTGTTTGTGTGTATTGTTTAACTCCGGGTCACTGTAACTGAGGATTTACACCTTTGATATGAGATTGACTGATTGATTAGATTGATTTAAGATAATTAAACAATTACTACTGACTGATCACAAGGAATAATTGTGTATTTATTAAACCCATAACGTTACCTAGGGAGTCCGGAGACCATGGGCGAACTGAATTTCCGGTGGTGCCTCAGGATTTATGAATTAATATTTCTGAATAATTAATATTCATCATTTTTATTTAACAGTAAAGCAGGTATGCTACAATTGTGAAACCCCTCTTGACAAATCCACGATAGGCCTATAGGCTTATGCAATGCGCAAATCAAAAGAAATTATCTGTATCCCAGGTATCAGAAACAGCATTAACAAATTGGCTCTGCATTAACTTTTATTCTAAAGCTGATGATACACAGAGCAACTTTTAGAGTAATGGTGCTGGGCAATGTCCCCGTCAATGGTAATGAGTAAAGATTACTACCGTAATCCCCTTCCCCCACCACTCCGCCCCGCACCGCCGCTATCCAATCAAAACATAGTCGAACTTGCCACCAGCAAGATTGCCCAACAACATTGCTCAAAAAGTAGCCCCTGTATCAGCAACTTTACAACTGCTGTATTAATGGGCAATGGTAAATATTTTGAAGAGCAGATAAAAAGAAAACCTGCCAACTTAAACTAAATATTGCAAACATCTAAGCAACCACAGAAATTACACGCAGGAGAGGCATGAGATAATGAGTGAGCAAGTGCACCAGAGGGCGGATGGACTGCAACACACTTCAGTTTCACTCTACAATCCGGATCAATGCAAGTGACAGATACAGCAATGACTGACACAGGTTAAACCAGGTTACAATCAGTTAAAGACTTAAAGCAAAATTCTGCAAAATCCTCTGCACTGATTTAAGTTTATGCCACAAATCACAATCACAGAGAAATATCATACAAATACACTGCATGGCATTGACGGGAGTAAACAAGCGCACACTGTCATACACGCGAAAAAACAGCATGAAGATTTTGGCACTCCAAACGTGGACTTGCACTCTGGAGTGATGCTGATAAAGTACCTCATGAGGTCCTGAACATTAATATGATCCAAAATGTCTCTGTGGACTTGTAGCAATGCCATGAGTCAATCTCTTCTGGGTGACTGTGTTAAGGAGCCATGTTTTCAGTCAACGAAGTGCGGAGAAAGATCTCTCGGAGGAAGCAGTGGACACAGGTAAACACAAACACAACTAGAGCAGCTTCTCCACCTCCTTAAAGTTTAGCCAAAATCTCCTCCACCGATCTCTCCTCTGTTAATGCGCGAATGCTTCTTTGAGCATATTTATGCACTTGAGCGCACCAGAAACACTTGCTTGTGCATTCTGCAGACTTCTTGCTACAGCCTTGCATGCCCAAAGACAGTTCTCCCCTTCATAGCTTGCTTGTGAAGCCCAGCTACTTTTGCCCATATCTCACCACGAACACATGGATCCTGCTGGAGTGTACGTAGCGTCTCCAAAAGTGGGCCATAGGCAGTGCATATCCTTGAAATTGCTTTTGTTCTCACACACCACCACAGCCCAAGAATGTTACACACAGCATCTTCATCGCCAAAAAAAGACTTGAACACGTTTTGCTGACTCTCTGATGAGTGTGGCAAGACTCTGCACAAAGTTAAGTGCATCTGCTACAAGACGCACATCACGTGCTACTTCTTGCAGCGCCAGATCAAGAGCATGGTTGCAGCAGTGTGCAAATAACGAACCAGGACAAACCTCCCTAAGTCTTGCTTGTACTCCAGAAAAGCGACTGGACATGTTACTGGCACCATCGAAACAGTAGCCATGTAGTTTTTTCAAAGGAAGGTTCCATCGCAAGATTTTTTATTGATGCAGAGAAAGAAGGGTTCTGATGGGAAAGGATTGGATCCACGTAAAACAAATGACAAGAGAACTGCTCAGATGACCCAGTGTCTGTTGTTCCGTCAGCGGTCAGTCCTTAGTAATGACAGTCAGATGCCCCAGCTACTATCTTACGCTGAACAGCATGTGCAAAGCGCTCCAGTATTTCATTTTGCACTGTATCTGACATCCAGTTCACCCTTCTGAGCAGCCACTCGCGGGCTGCAGGTAGTGAATATGTGCGCTTCAGCATAAGTTGCCAAACCGCTCCGTCACGATGACAGTGGCCTCTCAGAGGTAGCCCTTCACGGGCTAAAAATTTGATCGACCTAAAAGCCAGCTCCTGAATCATCCGAGCAGTGTTTTGTTCTTTTGCCACAATATCAGACATCAGAGCATTGATTGGTGTGCTACAACGCGGCAATCTTGTTAAGAGCTTCAAAATGTAAACAGTATTTTTCAGGCTCACTATATGTTTCCACAGCCTTTCCCCAATTTGAGAAGCCTCCTTTCACAAATGTGGCGTCAGCTTGTGCGCGGTCCTCAATAATTAGCTTCTTTGCAACAGCAGAGCAACATGTGAAGCAAAATGCTTTATTTGTCTCTTTCACATAATGAAGCCATTTCCACCGCTGAAACCAACCTGAATTGAATGGTCTTGAGAAGCTTACTGTCCCAAAACGGCTGGATGGAAAGTTAAAATACTTTGGCTGAAAAGGCTCGCCAGGTAACTTTAGGCTGACAACGGAGCTAGCAGCCTCATCAACCAGTGCTGTGACCGCGGAGGCGGGTTTAGCGAAGAAGGGCTAATGGCTGAGGTGAGAGACCTGTGGGACAGGTGGGCAGAGTGGCTGCCCTGACGAGTTAGTAGCCTGCCCAAAATCAAGGTTGGAGACTATCATGTAGCCTAGAGCATTTTAACAAGCAAGTTAATGAGTAAAAGACAACCCCAAACTGAAGCAGCTGTAATTTGAATTAATATTAGACTAGTGGGAAGTTATATTCTATTATATTCTATTATATTAAATATAGTAACATAATGAATATATTAATATCAAACTTTTAGTTTACTATGAAATTAACAATATACTTTCAATTTAATGTTATACTAATACAGTCATTTAGACTAGTTCCTCCTCCAGGTTGTGCCTGTGCTACACAGCCTACACTACTTAAGTTATTCATCACTCAGTTTATTCTCTTCATCTTTGTTCCCTCCTGGCCTATTTGAATTTTGTTGTATTGATCAAGTGGACGGTGAAAGTTATCACACATATCATTGCAAGCAAGCTCACATTATCTAGTTTAAACCAACTTAAACACAAAATTACACTGTTTCACATGATTTGCTGTAATATTATGTACATAAACGTCACAGCTTATGTAAGACAGTTGCTTTTCGCAGGAAATCTGACCAGTCCTTCACATAGAAAACTGTTGGCCCATACAGGCTGTTATAGGCAACTGAGAAAGTTGGTGAATGCCTCACTTTGTACGTGGCGTTACAACCTGATGACATATATGCAATAAATGTTATAAACATACTTGAATTCCTTTTAAAACCTCAAAAATGTCCATTTTAAAGGTATGTGGCTGATTTAATCGGTTACAGCTCAAAGTGGCACGGCAGTCTTAAAATATGTTGAAAAAGTCTTGAAAAAGTCTTAAAAAGGTGTTGAATTTTACTGCAGGATTCCTGTATATAGGCTACCCTGTCTCTCTCTCTCTCAAATTCAAATCAGTTTTATTGGCATTAATGTAAACAACAATATTGCCAAAGCTACAAATAAATTACATAAGAACAATTCAGTTCATACAAGAAGGACCGCAAAACGCACACTATCTGCCGCTGGTGCATGATGTTGGTGCAATTTGTCTGCAAACGCTGCGCCCTCCCCTTCTGACCCGCCTGTGCGGACAAGGCATCATTGTGGGACACGTTGACCCGGAGGACGCGGCGTGTCTACACAAAGATGGGGCAGCAGCCACAGTCATATGGTTTTGTTTCGAAGGTTTTTTTTGACCCGGTCTGAACAGCGCGAGGGGCAAGAATATCTTGCGAGTTGTTACAAGGGACTCAGTGGGTCCGTTTGACCCGCTCGGGGACAGCGCTCGGACAGTCACAGACATTATGGTTTTGATTCCAAGGTTCTCTTTGACCCGGTCTGAACAGTGCACAGGGACTGAATATCCCTTGACTTTTTCCAAGGAGAATAAGTGGGTCCGTTTTTACCCACTCGGGGACAGCGCTTGGGCAGCCAAAGTCATAAGGTTTTGTTTCCAAGGGTGTCTTTGACCCGGTCTGAACAGCGCACAGGGACTGAATATCCCTTGAGTTGTCGGACAGATGAGGGAGAGAGGGGTGTCCCTTTTAACCCGGTTTGTTCGAAGGGAAGGGAAAGAGGGGAGCCTAAGTCATTATGACCCGCTCCAGGCAGCGGGAATGATAAACAAAAATATTACTATATAATAATAAATAATAGCTGATTTCACAGTTTCCATCCTCCCACAAGCTAATGAGCCCAGTCCCTCACTGCTGAGGCGATCCAATAACACAGCTGTTGTTACTATCACTGACTGAACAGTTTATTTATACCAACATCACAGGCAGAACAACAAAATAAACCTTCTACATACCACAGTAAGTAGTAGATCCCTTTTAAGAGATCATAACCTGTTGGAAGATTTAAATAAAATGACGTAAGTTAAAGAAGCTTGTGTTCTATTATTTGTATTTATAACTGATATATGAGGGAGGAAAGCAACCTTTACACAATCACAAATAAAACAGTGCTAAAACAATAAGGAGAAACATTTGAACTTTTGGACCACAGTTTTAATTATTAAATCATTTCGGTTTATGTAATTAATCAAGCAAAAGCATTTACATTTACATTTGATGTGTTTTTTTGTTTTGTTTTATATCGACTTAATTACTTTCTGAGATGTTCACATGAAAGGAGTGCACATGTAGGACCAGTGTTGCGCTTGTTACTTCCAAAATGTTAAGAGGACCGGAGCTCCCCCATAGTTTGCACCCAGCCTACAATCTCGACTGTCGGATTCCCCCAACAGTAACTAATGTTACTCTTTTACTCATGGATTTGTTTTTCTGGGGCCGAAATGTTTCTCGGTGTATATATATTACTGCATTACAGCAAAAAGAAATACATTACTGTAATTGACCCTTGGCTAAGCCACGCCCACCTTGGTTACTGTTGCTAAGTCCGACAAACTGTCGGAGCTGTTACACTTTTATCACAGCGCTGCCACTGTCTATAACTGCCCTGCCCGGAGAAATATTGAAAAATTTGTTGGAATAAACGATCAGAAAGACCGTTTTGCAGTTGCATTATACATTTGAAGGTTGTATTCAGGCTGTCAAACTGACTCAAACAGACTAGAAATAAAGATAGAAGCTAAAGCCTACCCATCACACAGTACAAGTGAACCACCGCATCCCCTGACGATCGAGACAAAAGACAACGATTAAGGATCAACCGATCAACACTGTTCCTGTAAAGCTGGGTTGGCCTCTATTCATTATTACAATCATTAAAAAGTACAACAGTAGGGCTCTATAAGATACATTCAGCAGGAAGTTACCCTGCGCTAGCTAACTAAGATCACATTAGGAACAACCCACAGCCTACATTTTTCTGGATTTATTTTAGGTTTTGGAAAGAGAATAAATCGTACTTCTCCTTTCAACCTCTCTGGGTAGCAACTGTAATTATTGTGTAATTAAGTGTTCCAGGAACAGCGTTTGAACATATCTTGGAAAAATACAGCAGAAGAAAGCTAGAAAACGACTCCTTTTGCATTAGAATCAATGGAGCACAGGCATGAAAATGTCGGACCTCAGTTAGAGCGAGTCCTATACTGCTCTGTAATTGGCCAGCTGTGCAGGGGTGGCTTGTTCATTAGGGCGACCGGGCGACGCACCACCAAGCCGGGAAAGGCAGGGGATATTTTTCTCACACTTTCTACCACACTGTTAATGAGCTGTGACTGTTTTTGACAGACAGTTTGTCTCTGAATATCGCTGTCCAATCAGCGTCAAGTCGTATTCCGTGGAGACCCGCCTCTTTTGGTGCGATTTCATTCTGGTTGTAAATCGCCAAGATCTCTCTCATAGACTTTCATGTAAAGGCAGTTTTTTTTCGAGCTGCGGCCGCTGCAATGCAATCTCTATGGGTGTTGCTTGTTGCTGTGACGACAGTCGTTACAGTCGTTAAGACTACCTGTGGCCAAGACTGAACGACCATCGTTGGTATCTTCACCTGAGGCCAATAGGTTACGTTTGTTGAGTTTCCTGGGAAGTGATGAAAGGACAGCATTGTAAGTGGGGGATAAGTGGTGGCGTAGACCCCCTCCCCAGTTCAATGACGGCTTCTCAACCCTGGTGTAGATGGCTTCCTTGACACCTCTTTCAAACCATCCATCTTCTCTGTCTAAAATGTGCACCTGGTGGTCCTCAAACGAGTGTCCTCTGTCCTTCAGATGTAAGCAGACTGCAGAGTCTTGACCTGAGGAGTTGGCCCTTCTGTGTTGAGCCATGCGTTTGTGTAGTGGTTGTTTAGTCTCCCCAATATACAGGTCTGTGCATTCCTCACTGCATTGGACCGCATACACTAGATTGCTTTTCTTGTGTTTGGGTGTGCGGTCTTTGGGGT
>NC_060154.1:11172856-11231743 GCF_021292245.1 Micropterus dolomieu
TTTCAAACCATCCATCTTCTCTGTCTAAAATGTGCACCTGGTGGTCCTCAAACGAGTGTCCTCTGTCCTTCAGATGTAAGCAGACTGCAGAGTCTTGACCTGAGGAGTTGGCCCTTCTGTGTTGAGCCATGCGTTTGTGTAGTGGTTGTTTAGTCTCCCCAATATACAGGTCTGTGCATTCCTCACTGCATTGGACCGCATACACTAGATTGCTTTTCTTGTGTTTGGGTGTGCGGTCTTTGGGGTGTACCAGCATCTGTCTTAGTGTGTTCTTGGGTTTAAAAAACACAGGGATGTTATGTTTGTTGAAAATCCTCCTGAGTTTCTCTGATACTCCAGACACGTATGGAATCACAATGTTGTTGCGTTTGACCTTCTTTTCCTCCTCCCCTGTAGTTTTGTTGTACTTGTGGCTGTTTTCACAAAGGTCCATTTAGGGTATCCACAGGCTGTAAGTGCCCCCTTCAGGTGGTTCTGTTCCTTCTCTCTGGCTTGGGCGCTTGTTGGTATGTTTTCCGCTCTGTGGTGCAGTAAACACCAATCCGCAGGCTCCTGTCCTCTTCAATGTGTACAGCGCAGTCCAGGAAGGGCAGTATAGTTTCTGCCACTAGGCTAAATTGAACCCCTGCAAAGGGTAGATAAACCCCGTGCTTACCTGTTTACGGTAGTCGCAAACTCACAAACAAAAGAACAAGCAGACGGGAAGCACGGTAGAGACGCTAAACTTATAGACAAATAACAAAGGAAATTGCTAGGTTTTCTCTAATGCCCTCGGGAAGCGGAACAAGGTATGTTGAGCATTGCTGGAGTGAAGTGTCTGTTTCTTCTTGTAAATGGGTTTGGCTACGCCTTGATGAAGAGCAATCAGCCTTGATGTGTTAATCCAGTATGTGATCTATTCTGTAGAATGTAAAGTTTTAGTGTAAAGTGACAGTTATTTGTGTATTTAATTAGGGTTGTTGTTATAGCATGTTTGATTTTAGCTAAATGTGATGTAAAGGTACTTATGTTTATATTTATCTGTATATTTTATATTTTAGTTTTCACGGTGTACTACGGTCTAAGGAGAAATAAATAAAGAAACTGTAAAGACATCAGTTGAGACACTCTGCATCTTGCTTAAATCCACGGGGGCAGTTACACATTTAACTTGGTAAGCTATGAGGAGAGGAAATGTCCGCTGGCCACTAGGCTAATTTATGCTATGTAAAATGCCAGAGGCTAAGCTAATAACTGACTAAAAAAATATTGATAGTTGTTGTTATTAATTAATTAGCCCAGCCAATGACCTGAACACCTGCATCTCGTCAGCCACCTCCTGCCTGCCACACCTGCCAGCAATCCACCTCATCCCTGCCTCGTCGTTGCTCCTTACGTCGGTGCCACTTCACCACTCAAGCTCTTGAGTATTCTGTGTCGTCACAGTTTCCTTGTACTTTGTTTTCCCAGCTTCTAACCCTGTCTCCCCCCCAGGTTGTTAGACAAAAAGAAGCCAAGTCCTGCTGAAAATGAGCCTTTTCTTTGAATATATTTGGGTCTTTGACTTTTTGTTGGAAAGCAATTTGAAGATGTCCCCTTGGGCTCTGGGCAATCGTGAGAAGCATCCTTCACTATCTTCTGATATTTAAACAAGTATCTGATAATGATCATTGATCTTCTTGGGCAATGGATAGCACATTTGATTAGATTGCACTGTACTATAGTAATAGTACAGGCAATAGTAATACATATACAGAATAAAGAGATGGAGGTATGATATGACTACACTATAGATCAGATATATACAGTAATATACTGTAAATAAGAATACACTACAGTTTACAAAAACCTGTTTAGAGCTGCACTGACATCACCACAATGGGAACAGGGCTGAAGTGACCATTAAAGATTCAGTATTTAACAAAGTCAGAGTCAAAGAATGTACATTTATTTACTTGGAAGTAACAGGAAGTACGTGTAAAGATTGGGCCATTTGCTTGTGACTTTAAGTGCTGATTGAAGTGTTAAGGATGGGTTTATAGATAAAAAAATGTCCTTTATAATGACCTTTTACTGGTATTTGTGTTGTCATGTTCTGTTTTTCAGCTTAGTCATACACTAAAATTTACCTCCACTTTTATAGCTCAAGCGCACTGCGGAGACCGCAGACAGAGATAATACATCTTAAGTGCATTTGCAATAAATGAATTACCTTTACAACATTCAAGAAAGCTATAAACCGTGCAGAGACGGCTTGTACATCCCATGATTCACTGCAAACTGAAGCACATTCCAGTTGGCGTTGGAGTTTCCAAGCCCTGGCATCACTTAAGTGGTTTGCTGTTTTTAGAGTCTGCCAGCTCCCTTTTGTCTGTAGCAGTGATGAGCAGCAGTGGTTTACCTCTAAGAGAGGTGTTGTGTTTTGTCTTTTAAGGTTGGCTGCAGACAGAGACCCCTCGCTGCTGCTCCTCATTGTAAACAGAAGTCACGCTGTAATGAATGTGCAACGGCTAGAGAGTCGGAGCAGACTAAGTGCACTGACGTCCTGTGTGTTCAAGGCTGTCTGTCAGCTGCCTGTTGTTCCTCACAACCATTTACAGTCATTTCTGTTTGGGACAAAGCTGTTTGCTGCAATGTCGACACACAGGTTTGTCAATCGGGAAGTACCAACAACACACTGGAACATTTTTTTCCAACCATATGTTTGGGTGTTTAATTAAATAGTCTGCAGCTTTTTCACTGATACTAAACCTTTGGTTTATAAAACCTTTCCATTTCTAAATATTCTTCAGCTATTGAACAGCAACATATAGAAATTGAAACTTGATTGACAACATCAACGACATTTCTGGAAAAGTGAAGAAAAGTCTCAGAATCAACACTAGAAGAGGATCAAAGTTATGAGGAGTGATTCAGAACTCATTTCATTTGGATTTGTATGTTTTGATAATGATTATTAGCTGCAGTCATCACTGGTTTTATTACAGTATGTGGGGTGTGTCAACATTGTTGACACAGTTCCAACTTCTGCCCTGCCAGACACTGGAATTAATTAGACTATATATGAAATATGAGGCTCATTTTCCTGGTAACAGAAATCCCTTTGTCTCAGAGGAAGGGATTTCAGACGTCATCATGGGCAGTGTTTTTTTTATTTTCTTCTTCCAATTATAATATATATATACAATATATATAGGAAGAAGCAATAATGCACAAGTAAGTTCTTTGGAAGAAGATAGCTACAGCGGTGGTTTACCTCTAAGAGAGCCTCTGCCATGATTCTCAATATGGATATCATGGCAGAGGCTGTGAAGAGACAGAAGAAGACATCAGAGGAAGCGAGGAATAGAAAGGGAGAGAGTGACTGAGCAAGAGATGGGAAAAGAGTAAATGTCGACTAGCTTTTAGTTGTTGGTGTAAGAGAGCTGGGTTTGATTCAAATATATTTATTATTATTTATTTATTACTATTAAAACTTATTAGCTGGCTTGCTATGTCTTGTGTGGTCCATTTGCTTGGTGTTTGGCTGTGTTCGCAAAGTTGTCCACTTGCTATTTGTTTTGTTTAGTAAAGTAACCATAACAAATGCGCGTGTAAAGACATCCATTTTTATGACATCATAATGTTGCTTTAAAGTCTTTTTATTTTATTTTGTTTTTTGGTCAAGAAACCACATTGCTTCACCTTGCAGAATTGGACTGACCTCATCACACCACAGACGCTGCTGCTTGCATTGTGTTATACCTGCAGTGGAAGACCTGATTAAATTATACTTTGCAATTGGATTCATTTAGTAATAAGGAAATAGATAGCGTGTGCGTGTGTGTGTGAGTGAGTTAGTCAGCCAGTCATAACTTCACCAACACTAATCGAGTGACTACAGAAATAAACAGACACACAGGTACTCCCTAAGGGGTAAACAGTCAAAGTCTACATCCCACACATACATGCAAACAAAGTCAATTCATCTCTTGACTTTATGGCCACTGCCAAATGAAAACTCAAACAGGTTGGAGTTTTTTTTTCTCTCTCGCATATTTATGTTAATAATGTCAGAGAGTATCGGATTTTTTTTTTCTCAGAAATTTACCTTTTAATCTCTGAGTTTTTTTAAACCTATGGCCCTAATAAGCTGTTGTATAATCCTGTTGAGTCAGTGCTTTACAATTATTGATGATGTGCACAAATCATTCCGTTATTAATTGGGGAATTTTGCAACTGAGTTTTTTGTGCATCACTGCAACGAATAACAGGTCACAAATTAGAAACATATCTATACCTGCAGTGGGAAGTGCAGGTATAGATATGGGCATGTAAACTGTGAATGAATAACTATTGCTGAGGCTTGGACGGCAGGAATTCACACCACTGACTTGTGTCTGAGCAAGACATCCCCCCCAAATCCTCACTCACTCAATGAAACTTAAAGTGCTCATAATTCACAAACATGATGGCAAAACACTTTGATCAATAAAGACACAGAAACAAGATCACCATGACAGGACACCAGAAGAGGAGCGTTAAAGGCTCAGTTCACCCAAATTACTACAATTCTCCCCTACTGATACTGGTCTCTATCCATGTGTTTTGGTTTTATTTGCTCAGCTTTTTAAATGCTCAAAGCACTGAAAGAAATAGCAAAATATTTTTGCAATAACAGTTTTACTCCACTGCTCCACTTACTGCTTAATCTACAGAACATACTTTAAACAGTGTATACGTTTCTTTTGGAGCTTATTTTCAAGTAAATTTTCAAAGCTGTAATAAAACTGCGTTCATTCACTACTACTTTAGAAATATAGAAATATATCTCATGCCAAACCATCTGTATGGCTAGATAAATGTTTTATTTTTTTTTATCTAAATGTTTTTATTTATTTATTTACACGTAATGTAGGTGGACTGACAACAGTGTTGTTGGATTTCTTTTCATCCAACAACATTAACCCATTGGATGAGTCATCACTTGAGAGGGTGACTCATCTCAAGAGTCACCATCAAAACTGTCTGCGCTACAAGTTGAGTTGATCGAACTGTTCCATTTTCTACAAACCATAAGATGCGTTTCTGCATCTAAATGACTCATGTGTAACTGGGTGAGAAAGGTCTGCTGAAGCCTCTTCAGCTTATCATCGTCAGCGCCCCCTCTTCATCCATCACCCAAATTGACTTCCTGACTGGCTGCCACAGATAGGCCTATTACGCAGCGCTTGGATGACGCAAACATCGGCAGATGAGACATGGAGCGGAAACTGAAAGAAAGAAACAAACAAAAAAGTTATTTTTTTTTTTTGTTTTCCTGTTTGTCTATCGCGCAGAGCATCCCATCCATCTTGTCAGGCTGCTGGATGTATTAAAGAAAGCCCGCCTCTCAGCTCACAGCTGTGCGTGCCAGACGACCTCTAACTACATCTAGATTACTGGAAAGCAAAGGGGATGGGGCTACAAGAGAAAATACCCCCTTATCTTCTGATACACCGGATTAAAAAGGACATGCATTCCCAAATCCACAACAGACCGAAGGAAATATCGCTAACAAACACCAGCCTGTTGGTGTATTTGGCGATGGAAAGCCCGAACTTTACGCACGGATCTGTTTCCATAAACGAGACGCTGCGTTCAGGAGTGACAATGGCTTTGCCGATGTTTATGTTTGCTGGGGGCGCCATTGGGAATTTAATTGCAATAATCGTTCTTTCAGTATCAAGACAGGAGAGAAAATCATCAGCTTTCTACACGCTGGTTTGCGGTCTGGCGGTGACGGACTTGCTAGGCACCTGTCTGGCCAGTCCGTTCACCATAGCCAACTACCTGGACCAGCGTGTGCTGGAGGACCGACATTTCTGCGAGTTTCACTCCTTTTTGTTGCTGTTTTTCGGTTTAACTGGACTGAGCATCATATGCGCCATGGCAGCAGAGCGGTACCTGGCTATATGCTGCCCGTACACTTACCAGCGGTGGGGGGTGAACCGACGCTTCGCGCAAAAGTTCCTTTTCTTCATTTACATCAGCCACATTTTCTTCTGCTGCCTCCCGACGATGGGCATGGCGGGGAGCGAGCTGCAGCCGTCCAAAACCTGGTGCTTCATCGACTGGAGGACACACGAGCCTTTGGCCGCCGCTTACTCCGTCCTGTACGGCGTCGTCAGCCTGCTGCTCATCATGGGCACCATTGTGCTGAACCTAGCAGTGTGCGGAGCGCTGCTCCTGATGCGGCAGAGGACCGTGCATCGGCCCGTCGCCAGAGCCAGCGTCCGGGAGAGGTGGAGGGCTCTGTCCTCGGCCGCAGAAACGCAGATGATCGCGGTGCTGGTGATGACCTCTGTGGTGGTTCTGGCCTGTTCAGCCCCGCTAGTGGTGAGTTAGTGTGGGATTGTAATTAAGCGGTAATTGGTTTAACTGTGGTCTTTAATTAAGTTAAATTCTTGCATTCAAAGTGGAAGTATTGCAAAAATGTACTTACAACATAAAAGTATGGCTATTGGATGCATCATTGTGAAAGCAGCATTTTAATGTTGTTGCTTTATTCATATATTTTACTTTTGTAGCCTATAATCTGCAGAGTAATTAATTGTCAGATAATTGAAGTGTAGTAGTGTAACTAGCATTAAACGGAAAAACTCAAGGAAAGTACAAGTAACTCAATATTGTGAGTAGGCTACAGTAAGTAGCTTAAATGTAAACTTTGGTATTGTCCACGACTGACATTCAGGAATACTTAACTGTAACCTATGTAATTACATAATTAAACAAACAGAAATAAATATTGGGATTCTTTGCTTCATTGGTTCAATTTTCCAATAACGAAGATGATCCGATGGCAATAACTAAAATAAAAAGTATAACTAAATAACTGCTGAAGTCAGCTAACAGTGTTGTACTGCAGCAGATTTATGAGTGAGTTTAGAGTTTTGACCTAGTTGTATTTTTAGATGTTTTCATCTAATATGCTCTACCAATTGTTATGATACAGGGATGTTTGCTGAGACATTTTATGTAGTGTATAGGTTCTCAACCTCAGGGTTTGGAGGGCATGTAAACCAAAAAGGTTGGGAACCAGTGATGGTCTACATTTTAGGGTTAATATAGTTCTCATTTTTCATAAGCAATGTAGGAATAACCTTGATCTGAGATGGGGAAACCTCAAAAATAATCAAATTCCACCACATATCTGACAACATTACAGCATATTTAAACTCTTATTTAAAGTATGAAGACTTGAGCTATAACTTGTTTTTCCTTTTAAGGTCCGTGTGTTTGCCAACCGCTTCCTACTGAAAAATGACAAAGCTGACCTGGCTGCCATCCGGATAGCCTCTGTTAACCCCATCCTCGACCCCTGGATCTACATCCTGCTCAGGAGGTCTCTGTTTCGACGGTTACTCAGTTTATCCAGACACGGCAGCAGCACTTGCAGTAGTACACCTCCTTCACCACAAAGGAATCTGTGTTATCCTGAACTCATGACGGACAGCCATGTGTTCACCCAGTTGATGTGCAACGCAAATGTCATCACTCAGCTGCCTGCTACCGTTAAATTCACTCCGTATGACTCAGAGGGCTTCCGTCAGACGTAAAACAGACTGAAGACATGTTCGGCATCTATGAATGTTTGCTGCCTACTCATGCTGCAGGCAACTGGTTGCAGGCCCAGAGACTTTGTTTCAGAGCTGTTGTTCATGGTATGGAAAGACTGTGGGCTCACAGCTGCACAGGACCCTCAGAGCCCTTGGAAGATTATTTATTAAATAAAAGTGGATGGTTGCTCTGATTACATCTATATAGATGTCTCCTGCAGTGACACAGGACAGATGAGAAAAAACTATCTGGCTCGGATGGTATTACCGAAGTGCAAGACTACAGACATGGCTAAGCCTTCATTTTGTGCATTTCACTGTCATCCAGCCTCTCCTCATCCAGTCAGTGTTCTGGCTTCCTCCTTAACATCACACCCATTTAAAGTTGCACTTTTCCTCAATCTTTCTCTTGCTCATCTCTCAGCACCTAAATCCGAGCTCCTCCTTCCACCAGATCAGTCCGTCCCCCACGTTACACAAATTGATCAGCTACAGGATTAGTATCCAGCTCCTGCAGGTGACTTCACTGAGATTCGGTGTTAAAACAGCAAAAAAAAAAACACAGGGCATGGACATCATAAGAGTCTGTTTGAACTGGACCCACCATCCTCCCCCAGTTACTCACATGTCCACTGGAAACTCCTCAGGAGATCATTTCGCATAAGGAGAGATATTTGAAACACTGATATGAATTCGATGAAGCACCGAGGTAATACTGATGCCTGTTTGTATTAAATATCCTAGCATGCGCCTTGGCGTCTTTTGTCTCCTCTTTCAGTTGTGACTGGAACTCATATTTATTGTGCTCTCCCAGTGGTGGAAAGTAACTACTTGTACTTCTGTGCTACTATATACTTCTACTTGACTATGTTTAAGAGGGACCTATACTGCTTTTAATGCCAATAAATGTATTTGAGCTTTAGTTTCAAGTTACTTTTCAGATATAACACTAAAAAAAATATTTCTGCTCTTAACTTCTCACAGGGGTTCATTTCAAAAACTGCTAAACACTAAGATTTTCTTTCCTCTCCCATTAACCACCTCTGGACCTCTCTGATTTATTTATGTTTTTTTTTTTAGAGAGGCCAGACCCGTAGTTTGGGAATCACTGGAGGATAAAAACAGGCTACCAAATTGTACAGAATTAGTTAAAACTACAACAAAACAAATTTCTAAATGCTGCCGACTAAAAAGGTCACGCTCTGTGAAATGAAAAGTTCAACTCTATAACTTTTTTTGGAGCATAAGGGGTCATGGGGTCATAAGAGGCCTTCCCCGTTTCAGTTCTGGTTCTTTTTCCTTTCTAACTACAACATCTGTAACATCATGAGCTGGGAAGGGATGACTTAACTCCATCTGCAGGACCAGGACTTTCTGTCCAGGATGTTCTTCAAATGCCCCCCAGGCCCAGATCTCTTTCTTTCCTCGAACGGTCTTTCACTGAAAACATCTGCTGAAAAAAGACTAGAATGAGAGGGCGATACATTATTTACTCAGGACTACTTGTAAAACATACACGATCAAGTATGCATGAAATCCTTTACAACTCTTAAAAAGGTGGTCACATTAATTTTGAAATGCCTCGTTGCTCTGATCTCAAAGAAGCTAAAATTGATGCTGCAGCCAATGATTTTTGGCCACTAGGGGGCAGAATACGTCCAAAACAAGCTGATAACAAACAACAGGTACATACACAGAGTAACATTTGATAATCCAACTGTAGTCTGGTTTCTAAGAACCCAATGAAGTACATTATACATGGGGCCTTTAGCTCTGGTTTTGCCTCCTTCTCCTCCTGAGAAAAATATCTGGTATTGTGCTTTCAAGATGCTTGACTATGTACACAAGCCACTGTTAATTCATTTAAGTTCTGATCTGGGTGAAGACATTTGCCCGCCAACATGCTCTTCTTACATGTCCTCATCCATTGTTACAGTGATATTCAGATGTTTTAACTCTATGTGAACCAGTTTAAAGTGGAACAGGGTTTCAGGTCCTTGCTGCCAGCAGACAGTAACAGTTTTCTTGTTTGTTGAACCTGAAGTCAACAGGTATATTTAACACGTGTTCTCCTTAAATTACACAGAAAATTTGATGCAAGTGCAATATGTAAAATTATCACTTTCTTAGAAAATAATTAACATAAAACTGAGTGAAACACTAAAATCTTTTCTGCATTCAAAGTTTAATAAAAAGCCTGTAGTGTATATACTGCCAGGCATTTCACTTAAACATCAATTAAACACGTTCAATATGTTCATTATTCCATAATGCATTTATTTCCCCCTCCCAACATTTAAAAATGGCATTTACTAAACATAAGCAGACAAGACTGTGGGTAGCTGCACCTCTGTACAGCATTCTTGTACCATGACACCATAAATAAAAATCTATAAACATCGGTTAAGTAAAAATTCTGTCTCAAGATCCATTAAAGACAGACAAAAATAATAATTGTACAAGTTTTACATCCCCTTCCCCCTCCACTCATTAACATTTACATCCCAGCTAAAAGCTTTACAGCCGACATCCAAATCAACAGTTTTCCCAGTTAGCTTGCTTTACAGAAACAGCCAGCAGGACACTGAAAATCAAAAAAATTATAAAAAAGGTTTATGAATTTTCACATCTTATCCACAAGGGTGTCCTGTGGTGCATCAGCATCAGAAAGGTTATATATCTCTGCTTTTGGCAACATGAGGAACAAAAACATGAAGGAATGAGAGAGTCTAAAAACATCTGCTGCTGCAGCGGACGGTGCGATTATCAAGACAAAGTTAAATCTCACGTGTACTATTGTTTCTCCTTTCTCCCAACGTAGCCTGTCCCAAAATGCATTCACGTTGATTGTTACTGTCCAAATAATTCAGGATATAATCACAGAATTTGGGGAAATGAGCACAAAGATTGCAGATAGCAGATTGCATGAGAGTTCCTAAAGTATGAAAGGATTGTGTCATTTCTTTGATGAACGGTTTCAGTTTTGTCTTGATGTTTGTGGATGTCACACTGCTTTCATGCAGAATCACATTTTTCTCCAGCTGATAAGTTTGGATATTTTATTTTTCACCCCTCACAATAGTGGATTATGGATTTTTTTCTGTTCGTCACATAAGAAGTTTATCTACTCATCCAGAGGGGCATAATGTCACATTCTCGATTTACTGCACCAATCTGATAGTATGAAGATTTAAGTGTGCATTTTATTTAAGATTTACAATAAGTGCTTTTTATAAACGAGGCAACAGAGTGTCAATCAGTTAGCTAAAAATGCAACAAAAAAGCTGTTTGAAAGATCTGTAAATATTTGGTCTGTAAATATTTAGGCTTTAGAGTTGAAGTCTTGTGTGCAAGTCTCCTTGAGGGATTGGCGGCGCTTAGTGTTTAATAATACATCTGGACAGATGCCCATAAAGCAGTATTTTCAGTGACCTGCTTGTTCATATTAAAGTGGTAGAAAATACGAAGATGTTACAGTGAAATAGAAAAAAATCTATTTATATTTCTGACCCCTTTTTGAATGACATCCACTCTTCTTTAAAAGTCTGTTTGGGTCTTCACGAAGTCCTAAGAAATATCTGGTGTTTTAGCCATTAGATGCTAAATGCTAATTATAACAGGTGCTTTTAAATGATGCTGCTTGGGGGGTGAGAGCAGTTACATTAACTATTTCTAACTATTTAGTTGGGATGTGTGCAGCTGTAAAACCCAGCCACCATAGAGCGACAGAAATGGGAGTTAATTCTCTGCTGTTGTGGCATCATGAGCACAAACACTTTCACATTACACAGTAATTTAGTTCAATGTTTAGATGGAAAATGTTGGTAATGAAGTTTTGAGGTTTTCATAATGTGAAAAAAGTTCCAGTGGATAAATGCTACTGTTGCTCAGGAGGTTTTCATTCAACTCCTTATACTTTTGAGGCTGTCGTTAGTGGTATACGTTATAATTTAACGCAGTCCAACACCACAAACTACAGCCTCAAAGTGTACAATAATCAGCACACAAACGACAGCAGCAGTCCAATTCCCTACATTACAAACAGGTGTTTCTACTTTTCTGGTCTTTCTTTAAATACAGGATATTTTGTTACTTACATACGCCAGTAATTTCTCTCCCTGATGTAGAAAAACAGAGCTTTGGGTTCCCAAGATCCTATAAACTCAAACCATCTCAGCAATAAGAGCTAGTTTGTTCTATAAATTTAAAAAAAAGATTAAACAGACAGTTGTTGATGCTAGTTTGTCTCTGGGAAGCACAGAGAGCACTGACCCCTCAGAGCTCTTTCGGGGTTTTTCTCCAGACTAAATACTGTGAGTGTTTTAAAATTTATCAAAAAAGGCAAACATAGTACACACACACACACACACACACACACACACACACACACACAAAAAAGACCTATTATTAGAATACAACCGCACTATCCCTTTTACCCACATCTACCAGTTTCTACAGCTGAAAAAACAAACAAGCAAGCTCACGGGCTACAACTGGCACTTTTACAAAAGTTCAATATACGTGCGTTGTCCCTACAATATAAATGAGCAGAATTACATAACATTGATTTCAGAAAAAAAAGATCATAAAAAACTTTATATTGCTGCAGTGAGATGCTCAGTGTGCATGATAGAGAGAGAGAGAGAGAGCACAAGCTATCCTGCCAGGAGAAAACCAAGTGACAGATGTTTCCTAAATTAAACAGTTCCTCAAGCAGTAAAAAAAAAAATAAAAATAAAAAAACACACAACAACAACAAAACCCACACTTTACATTATCAAATGATTATTGGTTACCAATTTTGCAGACATTGTAATCAATAATCATAATCAAATATCTTGTCCTGAAATTACAGTTAGTCTTTAATTGTACAAACCAAACCTCAGATTTCATGCATGTCTCATTTTGAATCAAGTCTGTCCAGTGACCGTCTGACAAAGCAATGTTACAAAAAATGCTTTAAATTAAAAACACCAGAACTATAAAGTCACTTGACAGAAAGAGTCAATCTGAAAAACACATTTTAGTTTTATGATGTGCAAACTCAAACCGGGCCTCTGTTTACAAACAAACAAACAAACCCCCCCCACCCCACCCCACCCAACATAAAACACGACAGAGCAGCTTTGGTTGAGACTGAAAAAATCACCTTGACAGGAGAGAAAATCTCACTCTGCCTGAGTAGCTTTGCAGATCAATAAATACCAATAATCAATTTGTGATAGCATTTGTGATGGATTTTAACATCTCTATTACATTTAACATGGTTAGACTCTAGAAGAAAGATGAAGCATGAGCATCCTTTATAGTATGATCTGTTGTAGATGGTAGGATGCTTTGTTTTGGTGAATGTAAGCTTTAACTTTTTTTTTTTTTACACCAATGCTTCATGTTAACGAAATAAATAATGAAAAGGAACAGATATGTGGGAGGTCACTGACTGTTCGGTTAACAGAACTGGTCTCACTCTTGGTTTTCATGAAGGTTTATCATGATACAAAGACATGGAGACTTGGTGTGTGTTTTTCGACAGTGGCAGTTAAAACACCAGCTGAAAACAAGTGTGACGGAAAGTTTACTGATCTGAGTGTGCAACAAGTTTACGAGCATCAACTTCATGCAGACAATAAATTTTTTTTAATTTTATTTTGAAATTTGGGCATTTTTCTTCATCAGGCATGAACCCCTTTGGAAAGCGAGCACAGTCTACAACGATGCCACCAACATCTTATCACCAGACCACATCTACGAAACCACAAATTTCCAAACTCTTTTTAAGTGACCGTTAAATCCTCCACTGTCCACAAACAACTCCCATCTGCCTGAAGCTTTTAGAGCAGTGGAATCCGTTTTCTTGACTGAGGACAACAAGCAAATTGTTTCTCCTCGCATCATTACAGATGCCTCATGAAGAAAAATGTCTATCCAAAACATGAAACACCTAAAACCAAAATGTTAATGCCTTCCACTGAGATTTGTCCTGGGAGACTCTTGTTTCGGTGCAAGGTAGCGTTCAGAGTAAATAATTACATCCTTTCCTCTGAAAGTGAACAAAACAACCCAAAACAAATGACAGCTGGTGGTGAAAACAAAACTCAAGACATTTTCAGACAATAAGGTGCAAATCATTTATCAACTACCTTTTACTTTTCCACCTGCTGTGGCACATTTCTGTGTTTGATTAACATGGCTGAATCTGTCACCAAAATATCTGAAAAGTGATTTAAGTTTTGTTGTCTCTCGGACCATCACATACTGTCTGTAACAAAGTATAAATAAACAATGACATACAGAAGTGAAGTTTAGACAGGGAGGAGCGTGGGAGAGGTCACGTCACTGGCCCATCTTGACCGACGCATCTCATTCTTCCTATCCAGAACAAACAGCACTTGCCTTCAGTCTTGGGTTGTGGGCCTGTGAAGACCCGCTGCTGGGAGGGTGGCTACACACAGTAAAGTCCATGACAGCGACCCAGAGCGAGGGCAGGCCCTTACACCACATACTGGTGGTTGCCGCTGTAGTTTGTCGTGTAGGCCTGCCGGCTGTACTGAAAGTGGTCGGTCAGCACGTTGTTCCAGCTGTGCTGCTGCTCTGAGCCATGGGAGAAAGGCACTGACCCGTTGGCCTGGATCTTCTCCAGCGCTGGGTTGTCAAAGGACATCAGGTCCTGCTTGGCGCTGGGCAGCAGCTTCTTCTGCTTGTTTGCGTCGTACTTGGCCTGTTGGCAGAGGACAAGGGAAAATGGATTTTAAATGACTTTGAGTCATAGGAGTCGGTCCCCTGGCACTGCACCGTGGCTGCACACTGATCTTGTATAGTTTGGGTGGGTCAAGTGTTTCCCCAAGAGGATAAATAAAGTGTAACTTGACTTTACCATTTACATTTAAGTCAATGGCAAGCACACAAGTTGCATGGAGAGATATTGAAAGCAGCTTTTAGAGTGACATGCAGTTTATAAAAAAGATTTAGGAAAGAATGACAGTAAATTGACCAAAGAGCTGGCACATACAGACTATATATAGAAATATAGAGTACACAGTGGCAGCTGGTTGCTGTGGAAAATAATAAATTATTATAAAACCTGTTTTATAAATTTATTACCATAAAATAAGGCCACGGCAGCACTTTGAGTGATGTGTGTGAAGGAAACTCCCCAAAATAGAACAGATAATATCTGCTGACATGAGCATGTATGTACTGGCTGATGAAAATTTCTCAATTAACGGAACAACAGATGATCCATTTTTCTCCCTTCCTCTATTCTCTTGGTCGGGGGGACTCACCTTGTTGTAGAGGAAGACCCCGACTATGGCAGTCATCATACCCAGGACGTTTGTGAGGGTGACCGGGTTGCGCAGCATTAGCAATGAGATACTAATGACCATGATTCTCTTGGTGGCGTTGGCGACGGCGTAGCTGAGCGGGCTGACGATGTTAAGTACGCTGAAGGCAATGACGTTCTGAGCGAAGTTGCAGAAGCCGCTGATGAGCAGGAGGACGATGGTACTCGTCCATCCGGACATGTCCGACTGTAAGGAAGGCAGTACGGACAGGTTACGTTGAGGGTCAAAAAACAAGCCAGGTGGTGCTGAACTCTACCAACCTTCACAACACAACAGATGGCGCGAATGTCAAATTCTATGAAATATTTGTTACTGCTACTCACCAGGTCTCCATTGACAAGAAACACAGAGAGATCAACCAGGACCCAGGTGGGCAGCATAAAGATCACAGCATTAAAGCCCAGGATGTTGAGCAGCCTCAAGTGGTGGATACTTGTGTCACGCAACACCTTTAAAAGGGAGGGGGGGGGGGAAATGGACTCACAAAATGACATGGAAATTGTGGGTATCATTTGCATGAAATAAATGACAGTCAGTGATCCAGAGAATATGTTCACTGGATCACTGAGTTTTAACTGATTCATAAGGAATATTTGTGCAAGGGCCAGTGAAATGCAGTGACTATCTTGTTGCAGGAGACGGTACAGTACTCTCAAAGATTCAGCATTTAGAGGTTAGATTCTCCCTTCAGTCCCCATTAAGCATAAATCCAAAAAGTAGCTTACATTACTGTTTGCGGTAATACAATTCTAAAAAGGTTTAAAGGTACCTACATTTGGACACTAACTGACCTTATTAACAACCAAGTCTTATTTTCCAACTGCCCACTGCATGAATCTTACATATATAGTGATATTAGACACATCATCGTGACTAGCTTCACGCTCATAACGCCACATTAATGTCATTAAGATGTCTTTCTAACTAGGATTTATCTGGGGCTCTACAATCTCATTCTCCATCACGGTGTCAACATAAGCAAACAAATATAGTAGGTGAAGCTCACAAATTCAATCTAAACCAAACCAACCATAAACATGGTTATCAAAAAATGCAAGTACATTTGCACTTAAATACACAATAACTGGTCATGACAGCAAAACATTTGTTATTACAGTATTTGGACACTATGAAATCTAGCTGTTAATCTAGCCATTTTTTTCCCCCACCACCACAAAACACTTTCAGGCTTTTCACACACATTTTCCAATTAGCCCCCTTCTACTGCCCTCCTCTGTGTGGGGATCATGTGGCATATACCAGCGTGAGCGTGACTTACCTTTTTGGAGAAGATGTTCTGCAAAGAGAAGCACAGCGTGGCAGCCAGAGCGCTGATTAGTCCTGAAACATCAAAGGACAGCTCAGTTGCTGTGGCCAGCAGCACGCCGCCGATGATGGGAATGAGCGATATATACACCTGCAACAAGGACCACACGGAGACAGAAGGCAGAATCAGCGTGAGCCAACACAAACACCACTTTAGTAGTTTATATCCAGTACAGTAAAGTATCAAAATATAAGTAGCAGTGTCAGGGAGTGTTTCCCGATCAATTCTGACTGTTGGTCAGACAAAACAAGCAATTAGGAAATTGTGATGGACATCTTCCCTGCCGTCTAACATTTTATAGACCAAACAATTAATAGAGAAACTAATCTGCGGCTCAGTTGATACTGAAAGTAATCGTTACTTGCATCCCTACTGAAATTAGTACAAATTTGAGTGGCCTGTAGCCACGTACAATTTGTTCAGTGATACCTCAACAACAATCATTAAAACAAAAATTGTAATGCATTGCTGTAACATCAACAAATCATTATCACAGTGGCATTGACAGGCTAATAATAGAAGAGCCTAAAATACAAAGCACGGCCACATTTTAACCTCCTAAATAAGGGAGGAAACCCAGAAGGAAAACCTTTACAACACATCTGCAGTATTACACCATGAATCCATTCAAACACGTGTTAAGATGATGAAACATTTTCACCTGCAAGCACAACCTTAAGAGGCGGCAGCTGGACATCCTAAGTAAGCCCTCTTACCCGGTGCCATATACACTTAGGGACAACACCTCGTGGGCAGAAACTACCATTTCTCATGATCCAATATTTTCTACATGCAAATAAATCTTGCTGCAGTTGTTATGAAACCCACTTGTGCACCCACTCACTCTCCAACTCTTCCCTCTCAACCAACCACTCTGAGTGAAACTGAGAAAACACGGCACTTCATGAGCAATTCTGCCAGTTTACTGCCATCAAACGATCCAACCGCCCACAGTTTTATTGTCCGAGTAAGTTGTCTCATGGGCTACAAGCTGAAAATATAATAAGGTGAGCCATGCTGACTGACAAGAAGGAAGAACTCAAACCTGTAGACTGTGCTTTAAACCAGCTCTCTTAATTTAGTGGTTAATAAATAAACATTTTATATTAGGATGTACAATGACGAAACAGAGCAGTTCCAGGCAACAATTTGTTCAACACAATCAGGATGAAAAGTTAACTAAATTATCTTCTGCCTACACACTGAACATGCAGATATATCCAAACATGATACGAACTAAAAGAGAGGCTTTGTCTATTTTGGCAGAGGCCTAGATTTGTGTCCCATTTCAGGTCTCCCGACATATTTTGAAAATTCATCCTGGAGGCTTTGTGCATTCAAAGGGGAAAGTTGGAGACTATACAAATGCATCTGAGGAGTGTCTTATTTAATCATATGTAATGAGTTCTTGTAAGATCTACAGTCAGCATCTAGTTATTTTAGGTACACCTGCAATCCAATCCAGCTGCTCCGCCATAAAGTCTACATTTATGATGCTTGTATTCAGGGCATATTTAACAGTGGTGTTGTACTGGACTGCATTGTATTTCAAGGTGTTTCTGCCCCTTTATGTATATTGGAAGGACAAAAAATTAGAAACACCTTTCAATATAGTGCAGTCTAGTACAACACCGCCTTTAATATCAGCATAACAAAAGTATGTTGTATTGGACTGCATTACACTGTAAAGGTGTGCCTAATAAAGTGGCCCCTGAGTATATTTTACACAGTGTATCCTGCTGCTCTGCCTATTTGCAGAGCAGCAGGATACAAACGCACACACAAATACACACAGTCTGTGCATCCAGCCCGTCTCAACGCTGAACTGCCGACGGTAAGGCAAACATGACAAGCTGATGTTAGACTCAGAGGTCCCTTATTCACATTCAGCAAAATTAAGCTGTATTCCAGCGATGCTGTGAGTTTTGCCACAATCAAGCTTTTCGGCCTCCAATGTTATTCACTCAGATATGATGTTTTTTTAATATAATACAGCTGTACAGTGCACACAACTACGTCTTCTTTTAGGTCTTCTGAAATGCACTTTTATAGGAAATCACTTCCTGATTTTATCTGAGCCACCTGTTCATTTTGATGTCTTACTTTGTTGTTTTATCTCTTCTTTATCCTGTTCATTTGAATGTTTTTCTTTTGTTATCATTTATTTTATTATTTTATTTTTGGCCCTAATGTATTTTATCATTCACTGGTATATTTTTCGATCCCTTTCTCTGTGAAGTCCTTTGCTTTGATAAGTGCTTTATAAAAAAGTTGATTATTATTATACTAAGGCTGAACTACATTCTTAGTAAAGACATTTCGATTCAACAGCTGAATACAGTCAGTATGCATAAAAATACAGTCTACATCATAGTTTCCCTTTAGATTTTTCCTATAATACAGTACTTTGTATGGTGCGCTATGGTGTTTTGTATAATATCTATGGAAGGATGAATGTTGTTAATTTAGTCAGATTTAATTGTGTACTTTAGTTCAGCTACAGTGCACATCGTTACCACAATAACCAGAGGCCAAGATGAGCCGAGCAATAATTCCAGGGATGAAATGATAAGGGGATTAATCAATTAGTCAACCTAAAGAAAATGAAATGCCGCATATTTTGATAATCGATTTTCAAAGTAATTTTTTATGAACAAAACTGGTTTTATAGTAGTAAAAAAACAGTACATAGTATACTGAATATTTTTTGATTTTGGAGTGATTATTTTCTCAAGTTTTATAGACCAAACAATCGATTAACAGAGAAAACAACAGGGAGATTAATCTTTAGTTGCAGTACTTCATCATCCAATAATATAAGATCAATATAATCAACATTGTGTGAATTTGTATGCAGCAATATAATCATGTTACAATTTTACTATTTGTTGTCCAAATTGTGATTTCAATACTAAAAGAACTTTACTAATTGAACTTTGTTTTATGTGTGAAGAAGGTCTGTTTAATATAATGCTGACATTATACTTGCAGTGAGATACACATGAAGACCTACTTAATTACAGTGACTCAAGTTTATCTACCACTCCATATAGTGTAAATTCTCCCACTGTTTTTCCCCCTATGCTGGTGGATTTATATCAAAAATATATGAGCACATAAATGGTGATTTGTCCTGCAAAACCCCTGAGCCAGAAATGTATGTAGCTCTTATATAACTCTGCCCCCCCCTCCCCCCTCGTCTGGACATTTTCAACCACCTGCTTGAAGCCTTTCCACATACCTGCAAACTGCATACCAAAATGGTATGCATTAAACAAAACAGCCTTTCAAACACATTCATAAACGCAACACCGCTCCTATAATGTGGCAAGCAGAGAGTGAGTGTGGGGTTTTACCAGGTAAAATAAAAAGTTAGTTTCCCCTTCCTGACCCCCACCCTCCCACAGAGCATTTTATCAACTTCAGGGACTAAAGCCCCTGCAGATGGCTGTAATATGAGATGCAGCACAGGAGCAACACAGTGCCACATCACCACTGCTGAGTCTCAAACCCTGAGAAACAGGCTGAACCAGAGCGGGCCATGTCGAACCTACTCACCTTTGTGGTTTGCTTCTCCCTCATGATAATTCTTGATAAAAGCACAACCCATATTGGCATTGTGGCTTTGACTGTGACAAAACAAAAAGGCAGAAAAGGGACAGTGTCAGCTTGGAAAGTATACCAATCATTTTGTTTCTCTGACAAACATGCAAATCCATTTAAAAGCAGCAGGTAGAGAGCAGAAAACTGATTATATGTGGGGGATAAAATGAGGCCCAAATCTTATTTGTAGTGCTCCTACGTCAGAGTCCAGGCCACACCAATGTTTATTAGGCTTTTCATGGTGCGTGTCACTAATAATGACTCAAGAGTGGCGGCACCCTGTTAACTAAAAAATGCTTCTAGCTGAAGTTAGAACAAACTATTAGAAGTTAAGGGGGGTATTTTATTCATTGGTGTTACTATACACTGTTTATTAGGCACACTAATAACGAATGCAGTAAATATGAGTATGAATAAGAGTATAATGTTAAATTTTTATTTTAGAGGTGTTGATTCAACTTCATGATCATTTTGGATGCTGCAGTTAGATTGTAGTGCTGTTGAACTGTGACAATGAAAAATGTTTTTAATATGTTGTCCACCCCATTTATAGCAACAAGGGTACACTTAATAGGAAAAACACCTCTCACTCTAATGCAGTACAATCCAAGAGCACCAGTTTCAACAAAAACTGAACATTATAACCTTCATAAAAGGGAGGGTTTATTGCAGGACTGTTGTATTAGACTGGCAACTGAGTGTACATTTTCGCTGTCCAAGCTCTGATCCATGATGACAGAAGGACTTAGATTTTATTGACATGGCAGCAACGGCTGTCTTTAAAGAGGTGTAGAAGAGGTCTAAACATGAGAATAGTTTCATTTCAAGTTTACTTGCTTGACTTGCAGTTAAGAATGACTATTAGAAGTTAACTATACAAATTCAAAGTTACCAGTTTATTTAGATACAGTTAATGAAAACTAATACTGTCGATTAGTGATCAACTGATATGGGTATTTCAATTGCTGACACCGATATTGAGACAGCAGGGCAGCTGCTGGTAAATATATAAAGCTGATATCAAAAAAAAAAAAAAAAAGTAATGTAAAATTTCAGAAACTGATTTAGAGGAGGTCTAAACCTGCTTAAAATTTTTTTATTGTTATAAGTTTACTTACTTCAATTTCAAGGTAAGACAGATTATTAGTAAGTTAGTATGAATGTTTGATTCACAGGTTTTAACTATAGATGTCAGATGCCACTTTATTAGGCAATGCAGTCTAATACCAGCCCTGCAATAAATCCTACAGTCAAGAGATGTGTTGGTTCAACCTTATGGTAAGTTTTGAGGCTGTGCAGTGTGGTGCTGTTACACTGGGTAGCATGATATTGGTATAAATAGGATGGGCAAAATTTTAGAAACCACAAACTGCAGGGCCCAAAAAGTAAACCAGACTTAGTAAGTTTTAGCCATGAACTGCACGGTTGTAGCTGTAAAGACTGAAAGCTAGTTCGTTTTACTGACCACAGCAGCTAAGCTAATAAGATTTCACATTGGTTTTCTAAGGCGAAACAAAATCTAATTACACGAGGAACTGTGATCTGATTATTGTCTTGCAGTCTGAGATCAAAGTTAGGGAAGCACATCGCAATACAGAGCAGGTTCAGTAATGGACCCTCCTCCCTGACGTAGTATATTCTCAGCGTTAATTAAGTTGGCTAGCTAGCTAACAGCAGCCAGTTAGTGATTTTAAGGGGACTCTAAAGCTGGTCAATTTGCAGCTAGAGGACCCATGGTAAGTTAATTAAACTCATGAAAGCCCGTCTGTTCACGACCTCCTGGAAGCCACATTTACTCGGGGCCCACAGCAGTTAAATGTCGGTGTCGCCGAGTTGCCCAGCGTTAGCCACGAAGCTAACATCAGCTGACGGTACACATCATCAAGTTACCCCGGCTGACACGCTTGAGGTACACAAATCCGCTGTACTCACCGGTGTGCGCATATGAAACGGGTACTTTCCATATGCTGAAGTGAGCCGAGACTGATGCAAAGTATTTTCCGAAGGCTAAAGGCAGGATGTACCACCGGTAATACCTGCTCGGCAGTTCTGTTTTGGGGACTCCCCATGCCCGCAACAACGGCGGGAGGAAGACGACGATAGAAATTATGTGAAACAGAGAGACTGTGACCGGGTACGGGAATCCATTGAGGATGATTTTGTTGACGATGTTGCCTCCCGAGCTGACCGTGTACCAGCATACACACAATACAAATATCCGGATCCCTTCCCTGACCGGGGGCCGGTCCGCCGCAGCCATCTTCCAGCGCGGAGTGACGAGGCACCGGCGGTGTGTGTCTGGCTGCGTCCGGAAGGAAGCGCTGCTCAACCGTCAAAACGCCAACAATGAATGGGATGTGTAACTTCCGGTAACCGGCTTCAAAATAAAAGATGGACACGCGTTTATAAAATGGAACTGCTGTGAGCGGCATTTAAAATGGTAGATTATAGTTTGAATCTGAATAAAGGTGAAAATCTACCATTTTAAATAGTAATTTAAATAAATAAAAGATAAACATTGAAATAGATATGTATATATTTGGCTATACACATAGAAACCCATATTGTTAAAAATAAATAAAACACATTGAAGTAATAACGTAAATTTTATGAACAATGTGCTGCACAAGACTAGCAGCTCCCCCCCCCTAAACAATCAGACTTCTAAACCCAAATTCATCCTCTGCTCCACTGAAGATAGTTTATTTCTGTTTACCAGTTTTATGATTGCTTTTGTATTAGTTTATTGTCTGCTAGGTAGCAGAAGGAAGTTACAAGCTTAATTTCACTTTACAATCTGTTGTAATGTGACAAATCTACCTAGACAACCATGAACTTGTGAAATAACCAAATACATTTTTAAAACTCAACAATATACACAGTTTGTTAGTTATTTCATTCTAGCATATTTTTTATTTGAAATTTATTTTCCAAAGTGTGTTTCTATTTCACTTCATTTAATGTCCTAATGAACGTTTTATTTCCACAATGCCACTCTCCTTCACATGTTTTTGTCTATCAGAACAAACAGGTCAGAGCAGGTTACGTGATAGGCTGATTTTGCTTGAATTGAACAATCACTTCTGTTGAACTAATTGATTGATCAAATCAGCTCAAATTGCATTTATGGGGAAACTGCATCTAAGAAGAGTGCATCTGAAATTGTACTATTTTCTCATCAGCATGGTAATGTAGTTTCCAAAAACTTCTGAGCATCCTGGGAATTAATCAAAATCTATTTGAGAGTGATGTGGATGCAGAGCCAGCACATATCCCGCACTGTGGGAATTCATTTGTCAGTTTGATTAATGAGCGTAATTGCAAAGAGACCATAATAAACACTAAGAAGACAATCACAATTCCTTCAGTTTTTTTTATTAACACATAACATGTCCACATAAAGGACTAAGTAGCAAATATGTTCTCTTCTGCATTTGACTTAACACAAAATGTTCGTTTCTGTACATTCACTAAGGCTCTGTCTTTAGGGAAAACACAGGTTTCCATAAGGCAAACAATATCTAAAAGGAATGATATTAAGTACTTTATCCAGCATGTCAATTTATATTCTTCCTGACAGTACAAAGATGCAAGCTAGTAGCATAATCGGCTCTGCCATTTGAATTAATATTTTACAACCTAAATACACAGTAAAGGGAAAAGGCAAGTACAAAATAAAATTAGTTCACATTATCAAAATGTGTCCTTTTGGATAGTTTCCTGTGTAAAGGTAGGTTGGTGTGTCAGCAGGAACCATTTGGAAAAAAATCACTGCTGCATCACTGAACCAATTCTGAATAAAGAAATTAATAAAAAATGATTTAGTGTAGTTTGAACATGTATATAAATCTCAAATGAATCTGTAAATATAATAAATATCATACATGACATCCACATTTCTCTATCAGTGTGTATTGTTCTAGCCCAATACAAGCCTTTCTTACTCTCACCTCAAACTGCATGGTCACATCTGGCAGTTTCATGTCACTTTACAGTATTCAAACCTCACAACACAAGAAAAATATTCAAATGTTTTAATAGTGATTTCTCAGTTATTCTTTCTGCTTTAAAAAAAAAAAAAGCAAAAAAAAATTGCCACAAGACGGTTGTGCAGTGGGGGGGAACCGCTGTTCTAAAAATGTGCATCGATAAATGTTCACAGCACAAAAAGTTCATAGTTGTTAATACCAATGGTAATGAGCTACTTGAAGATGTACGGTTGAACGGCGTCCTTGCCACTGTCCAGTTTGTCGATGGCTCTGCTAACGCACTCTTACTCTTCCCACTGAGAGGAGCGGGTGGTACCTTGTCGCCATGATTTTCGATGCACTGCAAGCCCAGGCAAAGAGTAATCCTTGTCCATCCAATACTCAGAAGGCTGACTAAACTGACAGCAGCACATCTACTTCCAGGACAGTTGAAGCTGACTGCCTCCAGCCCAAGTTGATACCTGAGACCCAAATGGGGCTGGAAAATCCAACAGCTACCTTAGATCTAACCATAACCCCAGAGCAGACACCCTAGCAGAATAAAAAGACATCTGTGGTGTCAGTCAATGAAGCTCCAGTTCAGACGATTATTTAGCTTTTGCAGCTAAACAGGCTTGTTAAGATGCATGAGCAACAACCTCATTGGTAGATTTATCTGTTTGATGTCTTCTCCACTTATGTAGTTTACTGCTCCTTTATTGAAAAGTTGATAGGGTCAGTTTTTTTTAAAACATAAAGAAAGTTTCAGTAAAGTCACATTCCACGAGGCATGATAATAACATAAGACAAATTAAATGTAGCTGTGCAGTTTAATTTGATGTCATCTCCCATACAAAGAATGGCAGGTATTGGAAAATTAATCTGTACACTTACTGAACACAACAACTAAATGGTCAGATAATGCATAGCCATTTTCCTTTTCCTTCGCGCTGTCCCCACGCAAACCTGATAAAAACACAGATTACACCCCTGTACTCCATGCACACTTACACCCAAGGAGGCAGCACATTGACTCCACTTTCACCTATGGTGCATAACAGCAGCTTACACTTAAATGAAGTGCCTCCACACATGCAGAGTTGCTCCGATGTAAGACAAAGGCAGCTTGCAACTTTCAATCCAGACACACATATGGCAGTATGTTCAACCTGCTCTCATCTCCATGTGGGTCTAAGGAGATGCACTCCGTCCAGTCATACCAAGTCCCCTTTGTGTCATAACAACCGTTCACCCCGGACCAGTGTTGTGTGTGTAATCTGTTCAGGTCTTCATTGATGACCTCTCTGCTAACCCCTGGTAAATCCCTGGCTGGGAGTTCTGGTGCCAACGTGTGGGTTTTCTTGGCATCTTTATTTTGGTGTTCCTCTTTTTTCAAGAACTCTGTCATGAAAAAGTGTGCACCAGGGGTGTGGGCGCCTGATGATGTTAGCACGTTGCTTTGCTGGCTAAGATATGACTGGATGATTTCACTTCTTGACAGCTCTCTCCAGTCCGTTTGCTGGAAGGGACTGGGAGAAACTGGTGGATTTTGCTTCGGCTGTTCTGACCACTGAGATTCAGGTTTGTGGCTCAGTCTGACCTCCCCCTCCTGGCAAGACTCCTTATGAAAGGAGGGTTTGATCTGTCCTGTTACAGGGTCAAATGTCAGTCTCCTGTCTTTTAACCTGACTGGTTTAGTGCTGTCTTCTACAGTCTGTCCATCTAACTTTACCACACAGTCCTTAGACTTGTATTTCTGTCCTTTCCTTTTCCCTGTATTGCTAACAACACCATCATCTTGCAAACTGATCCCATCATTGCAGGAAGAGGTATAGGAGTTGTGAGGAGATGTATTGGGAGGCCTGTTTTTAGAGTCCAATTCAACAGACCATGAACCGCTAGTGTGCAAACCCTGAACACAGACACTGAAAGTCTGAGGCGAAGGGCCTAGCCCAGAGGTGTCCACAGACCCAGAGCTCACAGTGGGGCTAGAAAGACTCTGTGCTTGTGCTGCAGGTTGTTTGACACCAGCTTCCTGCTTTAGAGTTTGAGGACTGTGCAAGGAACCACGTGGGTTTCTGGGTCCACTCTGCCCCCCGGAGGCAGCTTGCTCCTGTCTGGCTTGCTTCTGCAGAACTGATGCTTTTAGCAAAGAAGAAGTGCTAGGAGACTTGCAGTTTCCTGGGGCACTTGGATGAGGTTTTACAGCATTGACAGGTATTTTATTTACCCTGTCATTGTCCAAAGGCTCAGAAATCTCCTTGTCTAAAGGCTTGTCTAAATGTGCACGTGCATCTGTAAATATTTCAGAGCTACCGCCAATTCCATTGATTGACAGCTGTTTGGAGTTTTGTATTTTATCATTTAGAGCTGATTTGGATATCTTGGCTGGCAAGAGCTGTCCTTCCTTCTGGTCACCCTTACGTTTCCTATTGCTCAGTTTTTCCACCCTCAAGGAGTAGCAGTTGTTGAAGTCATTTCTGTTCTTCAACTCTGACCCTGTTTTACCTGATGGCGGGGTGGCAGCTGGAGCGGAGATGCAGGGATGAGCGCCACCATTGGAAGACCACGACGCACTGATGTGTCCTTTGGACAACGCCTCAGCTTTATCTGGCTCAATCAGCTTCTGCCAGTTTCGCAGGAGCTTCTTGGCCCTTTTTGCAAGATCGTCATTCTTGGTTTTTTTCCGGACATCATTGATGAGCTTGCCAAGACGGGTTTCCTTTAATGAGATAAGATCTGTGTTTAAAAGCCGCTGTGACATGGCAGGATTCAATTGTTTTATCTTAAATGCATATACTGTAGTCTGAATGTAACCCACCTCCAGTGCCTCTTTGGTGATAGGATATTTCTCCAAAAAAGAGATTACCTCCATAACTACCACCATGTTGCATATCTGATGAGAAAAAAAAAAAAAAATTACTATCCTGAGACTTCATGAATTTGTCAGCATTACAAGTACAGTTGTTTTTACGTAGGGGTAACAGTTTAAGATTCAGAGCCTTATAGGCCCGATACGCATAAATACCACAGAGGAAAAAAAGAAAGGCTGTTATAAGTGTGAGGCATAATTTGAATAGACTTTCAAATGTGCACCTGTATGTCAAAACATGATGTACTCATACTGGTTTCAGGCTCAATATGACAAACTAAGATTACATGCAAATGTGCCATTGTATCCCAAAAGAAGACCAAGTCAGATCAGCAAGTAAGATAGAATAAAAAGTGCTGACCATAATGGTCCATTCAATCTGGTCCTGCTTTGATAGATCTGTCCACTATCAGACATTTTACTGTACTGTTTATACTGTGGTAGCAAACCCTTTAATATTTCTGGTAGGTAGTGTTACAAATCAGTGAGGACTGCTTTATGGCAATACTGGATTTTCTTTAGGACTTTAGCATCAATGTCATTAAGTGCCTTCTAGGTTTATCAGGTGTCACATTTCTGTGTGGTTATCATGATAAAAGGATTTCATATCGGCCATCCATTAAGCCAGCAGAGAGTTTGTCTGTCAAAAGTTAGACTATACCTAGGAACAAGCATACTAGCTCCTTGAAGCTTAAACTGTTGAACACAGCAGTGTACGGCCACAGTCATACTTACATTTCTCTCAGTTAGCAAACAACATCTCTAGCTTTAGTTAAGTCAAAAGAGATTGAAGCGTGGAGAAGTCATGTGGCTCAGCTCAGCTGCCTGGATCCATTCTTCATATGCGTTTATAATCTTTAATTTTGTCATCCTGATCATCCATACTGTAATTTTACTATGGTCTATTCTGTACACACAACATTCAAGGTATTGCATGTCTGTCCGTCCTGAGAGAGGGATCCCTCTTCTGTTGCTCTTTCTGACGTTTCTTCCATTTTTCCCCCTGTTAAAAGGGTTTTTATTTAGGGCAGAAGGTGTGACTCGTTGTACAGATGGTAAAGCCACTTGAGGTGATATATGATATTGAGCTACATAAATAGAAAATGTTGTAACTTTGAAATTGCTATGATTTCAATGACTGACAATGCCATTGGTACATTACATGCAAAAGTTTGGCATTATAATGTCAGTGTTGAACTTCTACTTTTTGGCTGTACCATGGATCTTGCTAGTCTGTGAACAGTGCTGTAACACATCCTGGCAATCTCATCAGCTGTGAAAGGGTAAAAGTAGAGATGTTATTTTTATCTATGTGAAACGTTGATCTTACTGAAACCACAATTGAAGTAAAAAGGACACTTACCTACTGATTTACACTTCCTACCTGGTAGCTCAGTTTAGCAAGTCTCCACTCCTGAAGCACTGTGCCTTTCAGTGTACAATACAAGCTAACTTGGTCACATGAACATTAGCCAACAGCAGTTAGTTAGCAGCCCGGCTCCTGAATACCTGCCACTTTCGCTAACTGGTGACAATAGCCAGCTAATTAGCGAACAAATAATAACTCGGCATGCACTCACTGACTGCCCCCACTTTGAAAACCCTCCGAGGCGAGCCGGGGTCGGCTTGGCCTTGTTGTCTGCGCCCAGTTCGTCCTTTGGCAACTAGCGGATATACTCACATTGCTCTGGCCGTCGATGGCCTGTAGAAGCCGGTCTCTCATCACCTGCGGAGTGGCTGTTGCCGCTGTCATCGCCTGGCCGTGTCGCGGGTCAGGTCGGACTCAGACAGCAGAATCCCCCGAAGAGGCGGCGGTTGGAAACCTGCCGACACTCACAGGCCCGACGGAAGATCTTCTCCGGGAGTGGGCACCATGTTTTATGGTGCTTTTATCTTTGTTTCCGTTCGCCGCCGTCACGACTTGATGATACGGACAACGTGAACAGAAAATCCTCTCCGGGAATCGGCTACCCCCCTCCGCTGGTAGCCTCCTCCTCTTCGCTCTGCTCGTCGGGCTTTTTGTGAAGCGCTCGCGCAAAGCATGATGGGAGGGTTTTACGTAACCGATTGTTTCACGTCTGCGGCGTAAAACGTGGACAATAGAGCGGTCTGTGCAGCGCAGGATTTCCTTCTTTCTTTAAGATGGATTTATACGTTGATGTTTTTCCCTTCAGAGGTCCAAAAACGATATGTGATGTCTTTGAATTGCAACCTGAAACTGTTTTGTTAAATGTATTTTGGATACATACATTAATAGACATCATAGTTATATAATATTAATTAATCTTTCCTTCAAATATATTACATTTGGTTTCTATTTATACAACTATACTACAAAGTAGTATTAGGGCCACATTAACGGAAAAAGGATTAAGATTTTTTTAATTTATTTTGCATTTCCAGAATAAACTGAGAAACAATGTGGAGTAGGTTACCATTTCCGGACTTTATGTCGAGAATAACGTCGAAATGACGAGAATAAAGTTGAAGTTGACTTAATTCTTGACATGCTGACTTTATTCTCGACATTATTCGCGAAATGCAAAATAAATTTAAAAATCATCATCCTCAATTATTTTCTCCTTTATGTGGCCGAATACTCTGTCGTACTATACAGATAATTTCCCCTTCTAAGGTTAATTGTCATTGTGGCAAAATGTCACATTTACAAATGTAATGTCTTTGTTATATTTTGAAGGAAATTCAACACTGTTTCAACTCTTTCACCCTCATTAACTAACAACAGCTATCTTAACCTTATTTGTATCTGTATCTACGATTACTTTGCGCCCAGCGTTTTAAAATGTTTTACTAAATGTGTTTGTTATTTTTTTCAGTTTCTTTGTTTCTCGTCCTGTATTTCTTCACCCATCATCTTTTGAGTCAATTTCGTATTTTCTTGCCTTGTCACTTGATGGCACTGTTGCTTCGCTGCAATGCAGTTGGAAGAAGAAAAAAATAAAAAATAGACTACTGCATGGTTGCTATTTTGTACAAAGCTGAGATACCTACCTATTAATCCCTTTCTATATATTACAAAATTTGGTTTATTATTGTTTCACACATTAATTGCTACTGATTATATTAATCACTTGTTTTTATTTGAAACACATACTGTTTATGAACACACAAAGGAAATGAGGATGGTCCTCACAGCAAAATTTAAATATATGGAAAACCATTCTGCTTTTATTAAATTTAGTCATTCTGTCCTCATCTCATTGTAGATAATGATATTGACAAAGAAACTGTATTTGATGTGTATCAGTCATGCATGGCTGATAGGATTCGCTTAATGAAGTTAGAATTGGATTGGTGCATACCTCATACCAATAGACAGTTACAACCATTCAAGTCAATGAACAGACATCAAATGAGAAAACAGCATTTTTATTGCTAAAAATAAGGATACATTTACATTATAGTGCATATACATTTACTTATAGAACGTGTGCCAGAGTAAATGAAAATGGCATTTTATTGAAATCTGAGAAGCTTAATTAAGATATTCTGTATTGACACTCACAAGAGCAGCTGAGTAAAATTTAAGATGCTTGTGCCATATATCACAAACAGAGGAGATTTAGAGTTCATTATGTGATAGTGATCTTGTCTTGTTGGATCCAAGCTTCACCACCAGATTTGATTACTGTATGTGAGGTTTTAGGGCAGAACAAGATCCTTAAATGATGACACACAGGAAACAAGCCACAGAAAACATCCTGTTAGTAAGGGAGGGCTGTCCATTGCTTTCAACACTGGTGTTTCTCTGATAAGTAAACTGACAAGCTGGAGAAAACAGCTCATGCTCTACAATGAAGCACAAGCGCACAAGACAACACATATTCAGCAAAGGCAGGGGTTCTGGTGCAGTTACAGCTACAACAAAATGTTTCTGTACAGCAAGGAGATTGGTTTGGGCTCAAAGAAAATGAAGCGTAATTACAGTTAAAAAGGTCCAGAAGAACAGCAAAGTCTTATTAAGGAGACATTTATAGCGTCCATCTTGGTGGAAGTCCGGTAGCCTCAAATGTTGATCATGATCCAAACAATCTGTGAGGATTGAAAACATTCAGCTAGTTAGAAAACCAACATATTCACAGCCCAGGTATTCAGGGAAATGTAGGAAATCAGAAGTTGGAAGTCTGATTAGCATCTTGATACGCCACACCTGTGAGGTGGATGGTTATCTCGGCAAAGGAGAAGTGCTCACTAACACAGATTATGACATATTTGTGAACAATATTTGAGAGAAATAGGCCTTTTGTGTACATAGAGAAAGTCTTAGATATTTGAGTTCAGCTCAATGTGAATGGGGGCAAAAACAAAAGTATTGCGTTTATAGTTTTGTTCAGTGTAAATAAAACTGTGTTTATTAACATATTATAATGTGACAGGAACATTATTTCATTAGTAAAATGTATTTGCACTACAAACATTAGTGGTGTCAAAAAACAGCATCAGAAAACAATAACTTGTCAGCGTACTGGAAGACATGTCAATTAACTTGTGAGTGATATCAAGTTCAAGTTTTTTTTTTGTAGTAAGAGTGAGACTTCATTTTTGTTTACATTTGTATTATCGCTTTAACCCCAAAACATACCCCATCCTAAGTGAAGAAAATTTTTCAGCGACAAGCGTTGCGGTGTCATCTGAAATTTTTACCACAATCTTAAACGTGGGTTTGCATTTCTGTCCGACTAGCGTCAGAGAGTCAACAAAGAGGTTATACTTTAAAGATAAGGCTTGTGTTACTGTGTGTTTTTCATATTGTCAACAAATCCCATAAAACCACAGAATCTGAAAGAGCATTACTGTGTCTCTTAGTACTTTCTGACTTCCCTACCTAATCTGTGGCACTCAACCCCAAGGCCCAATGGTTCCTACTGAAGGCGTAACTCTTCAAACAGGTGTCACATATAGGGCTCAGTTATTTCTTAAAACAGCTGGCCAATGTAGGTTTTAGCAAATGTTACACAAACAGAATAAACTGTATATTTGTTGGTGACTATTTTCGGATGCAGCGATTAATAAACATTTGTTGCTTTAGTGAGTATTAACAGCAAGATGGTGCACGAGAGAACGACACAAAATAAAATACAGTGTTTCTTGAATTAAAGAAACATGTCAGCCAGTTAATACTTTTAACAGTTAATGTACAATAAAGGAGCTATATGGCACGAAGGGAAAAGCAAACAAGCTATACTTGAGAATGTTGGTTTTGGTCTTTTCATGGGCTTTGTTGGGGAATATTGTCAGCACAAGAAATGAAGTGTTTCTCCACACAGTACAGCCTGTTCACAATCACATCCAACCATTACATCTGTACAGTTACATAACCAGCATCAACTAAGATTCTTTACTCACACAATCATGCAGAACATGATGAAGATGTTCCATAGAGCGATGAAGACCCGAAAGTATCGCAGGCTGAGCAGAAACTCTCTGATGTTGTCACCTGAAAGACAGACTGATCATTTTTTGTAGCAGTGCTTTGAGAACATACCTGTGACAATTTTTCGTTCATTCCCCCACCCTTCTCTCTGTTTAACACACACATACAGACCTGTTGTAGGTGCTCTGGACTCATCTTCAAATCCTTGGGACTCCTTCCTTTTGCTGTAAAACATTCACAGTTAACCGGCTGATTTGTTTGTTTTGCTTTGTAGCTCTACTGTGAGGTTTTAAGCAGCGGTGGTTCACTATGATTTTAATACTTACAGCTTGAAATTCAGCACAGCCCCTGCATTCACCAGCAAGGTCCTAGAAAGCACAGATAGATAAACCGTTGACAGGTAGAATAATGGTGTTATCTAGCTACCTGCTGAGCTAACGTTAGCTGGTGAGCTGGCATTAGCACGCAGCTAGCTTGATACACAGCAATCTTAACTAACGTTAACAATACAGTAAACAATAACACATTCAGAGAAGACATTTATATTAAATAAAAGCGTATATGTATGTGAAATATGGCAGAAACCGGACCAATTACCCGAATATCAACAGATCTCCAATCATTTTGTTCACATCACGGAGACGCTTTACTTCCGCGTTCGGCCACGTAATCAGGTGACAGACCAATACCGTTTCAGTGTTCTCAGGCGCTTGTTTGCCCTGAGGTTAGACTGTAAGGTTGTTTCTGGTTTCTGGTTAAGGTTACGGTAAGGGGCATTGTCGGGGGCAGATATCAGCAAGTAAGTTGTGCCAGTAACGTCAATTTTTTAAACCATACTCGAGCAACGCGCGCCTCCTGTAGACAAAAAATAGGTAATAACGGGCAGAGGAAGATTTTCTTTTGTTTCTTTGGTTGCTTTAAAAAAAAACAACTGTTACATATGAAATAACCATCATAATACTGTAATAACTACTTAAAAAAACTCGAATCACAACATTTAATGATATAAACGTTGTTGAGACATCTATCAAACCTGTTAAGGCTATTATAGTAATGTCAAAATGGTGAATTATTTAGGCTAGTTAGGAATTTAACTGTCTTTAATTTCACTACACAGAATAAATTAAACAAACAAACAAGTAATTAGCCTAACAGGACTATAATCAAGAACAATAATATCAACAAACAATATGACAGATCATCAGTATCTGTTAAAACATTTTTAGGGACTTTTTGGAAGTAACCTATACTTTCTTTATTTAAAATTGTTATATTTGCAAATCTATCATTTAAAATTACAGTAGGCTACATATTTCACAGGAGGTTAAATTATTATTTCATGATAATTACAATGTGAATAATGTGATTCTTTTTTTTATTATATGTTGTTTTTTAAAGTAGACCTAGTTATTACAGTATCATGATGGTGATTCATATGCAAGTTATAAAAAACCCCATAAATGTATAGAGCAGCTAGGAAAACTATATTTTACTTGTCTATGACAAATTCCTGAAGGTAAAAGCTCAAAATAATGGTGTAAATGGTGGGAAGGATCATTCAGATGGATGAGAAATATATTTTCACTCATCTCAAACAAGGACAAAGTTGACATTTTGGAGATGCTAGGTCTTTACATTGTGTGGCTTTGGAGACCCCTGGTGGTGGCGTTAGGCTATGTGGTTGCTCTGATTATTGTTCTCAAGAATGAAAAGCAAAAAAATTAAATAAAATAAATTTAAAAATAAACAAAGATCGTGTTGTTGTTTACTTATATAAGTTTGGAATTATTGCGCCTTTAATTGCAACACATCTGCATCATCTGAAGGATAAACAGCCGGTGACATCGCCAAATGCTGCCGAGCTGATTGGGATTAGAGTCGAGCATTTGGCTCTGAGTCAGCCTCGGTACAGGATCTGATCCGGATTGTAGGATTCTTTTTATTTTATTTTATGAGAGGGCGAATGAATCTGCGTCCGGAGTAGGCCTAAGCATGGACAGTTGTTTCGAGCTTTGTGTTTCCCGAATCTCTTAAAGCGTCTTGTGGTCCGGCGACAATAATCAGTATGTCGATCATGAACGCAGGAGGGCGAGCCTTTTGTTTTCTGTTTTAAATTTCAAGCTGACACGTTAAAACCTCCCGAGCAGCTGGCACGGTGCGCACACCATGATGATGCCGGGGCTGTGGAGATGAGTATTAATAGGAGCGCTTGAGTGTCACAGTTCTTTCACTGTCGAGACCGGGAGGTTTGGTGGAGAGTCGGTGGACCGGGTTGGGGGCGCTTTCTGATCCAGACTGCGCAGGTTGGAGTAAAAAACAAACAAACACAGGGATTCAGTCTTTATCACACAGGCAACATGGAAGTGCTGGCTGCTCTTAATTTGGGCGAATTAGCCCAAATTTTCTCCAAACTGGGAATGTTTCCTGTGTTTGATCTCGCTTACTACATCGTGTCCATCCTCTACCTCAAGTATGAGCCAGGTGAGTGTGTTTTACGTGTTTCTGTTGTGCTATGTGAGCATTTGTTTTCTTTCTTCCACACACCTTTGCCTTAACATACATTTATTAACAACAATACAAAGTACAAATATATCTAGGATAACAATTTCTATCATGAGAATTCAATATTAACGTCAAACCCTAAGTTAAAAACGTATAAGTTATCTGTCAGGTTATATTTGTATTATAAATTGAATGTGCATGTAATATAAAGTAGCCAATCCTACAGTTGTTTCTCTGTGTTAAACCTATGCATTGCTGTAATGTCCCTATTGGGACTTTCTGTTTTCTGTATAGCAGCCTGTCCTTATAAAGCATGACCTGTTACATAAAATCTAGCAGGAGCACTTGCCGTTCTGCTTGCTTGGTGTGTGGGAATGCAGCAGTCTGACCTCGTTTACACTGAGGAAATCACTGGACTAGATTAAACCACTCTGCTTTGGGTAAAGCCTGATATTTTCCAAGATTTAACTCCTTTGAGCAACAGAGTTTGAGCAGGATGAAACTCAAGAGAAGGCCTGTGCATACCAGCGATGTAGGCAATAAATAGATGATCCTGAAATAGATGCTGTCATTGGGTGTCTGAAGCCCCTCTGCTGCACACTTTTAGGCTGCAGTTGGGTGTGTTATTTAAAATAAGCATGGCCGCACTGAGGAGAAAGTTTATTCTGACACTAAAGTTCAGTCATTTTATTTTGATGTCAGTTGAACCCACTGTGAAGATAGTAGGAGCACCAAACGTCTCATAAATGAAAAGGTTACACCTTCAAATGAACCTGTACGGTGTTCATCAAATCCTCCCAAAACAGCTTCTTTAACATAAATCATGTGCATTTTGTAGCTACACCCGTGGGACGTTGGAGCCATTCACTTGCAGTAAAGACAAAATAGTAGCTTCTTGTCAGATGAATACACTTTTGTGTGTCCACAATTTAATCATTTGGCTTTTGGAAACTTGTTTCATATTGCATGAGCTATCTGAAGAAAGTTGATATAGTATAACAGCTATTATAGATATTATATGATTATTCTTTTGCTCTAAAATTCATATGACTCTAGAATCTACATATGTCAGCATTTAGGTTTATGAGGGTGAACTCAGTGTGTTTGGTGTCCTACCAAAGGAAATTAAATTAAGTAAAAAATGAATTCATTTTCTATTTGAAATGAACATTTCTATTAATCTGATCTAGTTTACAGTGTAAAAAGTAAACCTAAAGGGGAACTACACCGATTGAATGCATCACAGTATGTTCACAGTTCTTGGGGGGTACTGTGGCTTAGAGGGAGCTGCGCAAAGACTGATAAAGCGTTGGTTGGGGCTGAAGATACAAGTTTGAATAAAAAAAAAAAAAAGCTGGGTGTGTGGAGTTAGAAAGAAGTGAGTTTGTTAGACCTCTGTAGCCCTCTATCATCTCTGTTTGAGGCTAACGGCACGGCTACATTAGCTGGTACTAGTGTAACACACCTGAATCTTAAGTCTGAAATTTTGGTGGTCACGTTGCATTGTGGGTAATGTAGGTGGAATTTTTTGAGAAGGAAGAAGTATGTGTGGGAGTAAGAAAAGACAATATCTCTGTCCATCATGAGTCCAACAAAGTCAAAGGAGTGCAATGCTAAATCTGTGGAGAACTCTTTTAACAGTCCCATCTGCGGTCATTTGCTAATTTGAGTAAACACATGCATACAGTTATGCATAAACATAGTTATTACTGTCACTAAAGTTTAAAGTGTTTTTAAAAAAGCAGATGTATCACTATACTGGTACTCATATTTCTCATAGTAGTTGAGGTAAAGGGGAGTGGCTCACTTTCTTTTGAAACATTTGTTGTATTTTGTATTAAATGAAAAGAATAAACACTGAGAGAGAGCTTGTTTTTATCAGCATTCGTGTGTGTGTTTTGTGTTAGAATCCATTATTTCATCCAGACGAACTGTAACATGTGGCTACCAACGCTGATGTCACGACTGCAACTGTATACCTTTATCTTACTTCATATCTACAAAATATTTTACAGTCAAATGTTTCATGCTGCCAACATTGGCAAAATCATCTTACATTCCCCCCTCCCTACATGTGTCAGAGTGGAGAGTCCTAGATCACAGGACATGTTAGGAGAGCACATGAATGAGTTTTGGGGGTCAGCATGAGCAAGGGGCGGGGGGCGACAAGTGTGGGGGTCATAGGTTAAGACAGGGCTGACAGTTGCAAGGCAGGAGAAGCAGTTGAGCAGAATATATTTATAGGTTGGTATTTCTCAGGATCAGGTTGCTTTCAAACTGCGCGCCAGTCGCACAACGACACCCTCACCCACCTGTTGTTGGAGATTTGTGCAGTGAAGCAGCCACGCTCTGTTCGCATCTCCGTTTACTGAATGTCTCTAACAGTGTTTTAACAATGGCTTGTGTCTTTATTCGCATGAAAACTAATGTACAGTTGTACAATCATATCACACTTGTTTGTGTAGTTTGTCTCATGTGATCATGGTCACATTCATACAGATTTCATTCAACATTATAGAAATTATAGGAGGGAAAATTTGCCTTCTTACTTTTTGTCTTCACCAGGACACCTCTGCAGTGATGAAAAGTAACGAAGTACATTTATTCAAGTGCTGTTCTAATTCACATAAGTCTACTTATTTCCATTTTATGCTCTAGACTTTATACATCTATGAAATATTGTTCTTTATTACTATTATTACAAATTAATTTCACAGCTAGAGTTTCAGATTTTACATGAAAAACATGAACTGTTTATAGACACAAGTACCAAAAAGTATATAAAGTAATTAATTATCTTAACCTCAACCAGCTCCAACAGTTAAGTATCACTTACATGAACATGTAATGTAATACTTTTGTTTTTTCATGCTCTTATCTTTTTTTTTTTTGTATTATTCTTTACACTTGTTAAAGCACTTTGTAACTTGTTTTTGAAAAGTGCTCTACAAATAAGGATTATTATTATTATTATTATTATTACAACACTGAGTGGCGTCATCTGCACAATGAATTCTTCTGATAAAAAAGACATTTTGTTGCTAATACATCTGCACTTTTAGTAATAAAGAGACAATTTTGAAAACAGTAATGGAGTTCTTTTGTGGTGTGGTAATGCGAGCTGGTGCTGACCAACAATCTGGAGAAATTTGGGGTTCAGTGTCTATGACGTGGGAACAGGAGGAGTTGGGGATCGAACCCCAACAGAAAGGTGGTCAAACTGTTGATTGCAGTTATAATAGAAGTGTTTTCATGTACAGTTTTAAGGGATACCTGCCAGCCAACAAGACACAAGCATTTTCCATGTCCAGTTTTAAGCTTGGATTTAAAGGCTTTAATAGAGTCTGTTGTCAGCAGGGTTATTCCAGAATAAAGGGGCAAATGACAAGGAAAGGTTAAAAAGGTATCCAGCTAACAGATGAGTAAATTTTGTTGAAAAGAAATCTTGGATTGTGTTTTATTGCTACTGATTAAGAGTGAGAAATAGGCCACAGAGAACTCTTGTAATTCACGTTACTTCCAGTTTTGATTTACGCCATTTGCCCTTGCAGGCCTGCCTTAAAGCATGTGTTTCTTCAGTAAACCAGGCTGTAGACAGACCTCTCTGACTGGTATAAATGTCATGGTATGATATATATATATTGATGTGTTATAAATGTTTGGCATATAATAAGTTAATTCCACATAGATATGCCAAATAATGTCTTTATAGCATGACAGATATACAAAAAAGAATATTAAATTACCACATGTAAAGCAAACAAGCAGTTGATTCTGCTCACATCTACATACTTAACTCATAAATGACGGTAGGACTCCTCAGTCAATATTAGGTTATGATAATAGGGCGGATTATCAGGGCGTGAACTGAAATGGTCAACTGGGCGTGGACAAAGATACAGCACGTAGACAAGCAAGGGATCCACTGATAATGGCTTTTGAAGGTCATTACTAACAGTTTTGCTCTGTAGGTGCTTTTCAAAAAAACTCCATTGATTTCTAAAAAAACAAAGATTACCACATTCATTTGTTGAATGAGTTGAAAAGCTTCTTAAACAGGATTTAGACCATCAGGATTTAGCAGGCCATTATTGAGGAGGCTGTATATAGCATATATTATATATATAATTATATAGTTCATTCAGTGCTTAATTTGCATAGATGTTTTTTTAAATTGATACATTTAGAAAACGTGATGAAATTAAAGGGATGTTTTGTTCTTTTGGCAAAACGGTTTAAAAATAAAACATCAAATCATTAAATTTTCAAATTTGTACACACAGCATCTTAGAAACTTTTTACTCAGTTGTTTTTGTGTATTTCTTCTTCTTTGTTTGAATTATTTACCTGTAATTAACCATTTTCATACCATTGTTTTGTAAATAAATCAGTTGAGTAATTGATTATGATTAATTACTGAAAAGGACTCTAATTATTCCAGGTTTTTAAGGCAGGGAAAAATAATCTACAATTAAAATGGGATTTTTCAGTTTTTCATGGTATTTCAGTAGTGTCAGTCATGGAGGAACTTTCAGGCAGTGCATAGTGCAGACTGGATGACATCTGATATTTAATAAAAGCCAAACACATTTTAACCTTCACATACAAACTCACTCAAAAACACCCCTAACTGAACTAACACACAGACTGAAAATCCCTGTCAGCCACATGCTGTGATATTTTAATTTTGTGTATCAGAAACAGTCCCTGACAGATCCTCCTCTGTGTTGCAGGCTCGGTGGAGGTTTCTCGCAGGAGTCCCGTGGCCTCCTGGCTCTGTGCCATGCTCTACTGCTTTGGTAGTTACATCCTGGCAGACATCATGCTTGGAAGCAGCCCTATCGACTATTTCCAACACAACAGCCACATCCTGCTGGCTTCATGTGTCTGGTGAGAAAATCCACAGAACGATCTTACCCTTCATCAGGGATGATATTCTGTGTTAAGGTCATATGTCGCTCACATGGGACCATCAGATCTCTTTTTAGATTCATATGTTTTATCAAACTTTTACGACTATACGTGTGATGAAATGATCCCCCACCAGCCACTGTTTGGAGGCCATTCTCTTCAAAACATTATTTGGCCAGTAATTTAGATATACATACCAAGTGTCCAGTGAACAAAATGTCTAAGTTTAGCCAAATCTAAAAATGATTTAAATCACCAGCTGTATCTGCAGAATTGTTTGTTTTGTTTGTTTTAGATGTCACAATAAATGCATGGAATTTGGTTTGCATGGCTCAAAGCAATGCAGAAACACTGTCCCAGTCTCTCAGGATAATCTACAGACATCAGTGACACCAGTTTTCATTGGAAACTTTTCTGCCAAAAGCTTTTTTAAAAAAGAGAAAATGTCCAGGTATTGCTAGTATTATATATAGAGTATAGACTATACTCTATACTATATATCTAGTATAGAATATTGCTAAAGCCAAAGCAAGGTGAGTTTATAGCACTTAAAACATTGAGGCAATTCGAAATTCTAAGTGCTTTACATAAGGAGTAAGTAAATGGGAAAATCTAATCAAATAGTGTAAAATAAAAAGAGATTAAAAAATGGGATGTGAGGCATGGCAGCAGAAATCTCAGTAGTGGATTTCTCAAAACCTTGGCAAACAAAACTTATCTTTATGACCAGACACCACGAAGGTGTTGTAGGAAAAGTTGTTTTTTGTGTGATTCAATTTATAAATAAATGGCTGCATGTATGTGTATGTGTGATTTAATTTATTTTCACCACCCGCTTTCCTCACTCACAACATTCTTTCTCTGTATGTGTTAAATACAAACACAGGTACCTCATCTTTTACTGCCCACTGAACCTCTTCTATAAATGTGTGGCTTTCCTGCCTGTCAAGCTGGTGTTGGTCGCCCTGAAGGAAGTCGTCCGCACTCGAAAGATTGCTGCTGGCGTTCACCATGCCCACCACGCCTACCACCACGGCTTCTTCATCATGGTCATTGTTGGATACGTGAAAGGTGATTTCACAATGACTTGCTCCCACGCACTGTTTTGCAAATGTGTTTAAATGGTACTACAGGACAGCTGGTGTCATAAACACAATTTAGTCATGTTTAATTTAGGCTTTTGAATTCTCACTAGAGCCAAAATCTGTTGTTTTACTCCATCACTTAATGATATATCTTGTTTTGTCTGACTAAACCTAAAATATTTAGTTTGCTATCAAATAAGACAGAGAAAAACAGTAAATCTTAACAATTTAGAAGCTGGAACTAGGGTTTTGTTTTGGGTATTTTTCCTTTGAAAAACGATTAATCGATTATCAAAATTGTGGCCTGATTTTTTTTTTTGTCAGTCCACTAATTGATTAATTCACAAATTTATTAAGTCTTTAACGCTGCTCGGATAGCCTGCAGACGACAGCTGCATTGACAGCTGCATTCAGTGTGTGACAGAAAGCAACACCTTCAGGAAACTACACAGCTGCCACATTTACACATGAATGAATGGCACATGCGCATGCCAGCGTGCACATGTGCCATTCATTCATGTGTTCAAGTAAGACAGTGCCAGAGTTCACAGTAACCAGGTTACTCAGAGAAACCAGGTTACGCAGGTAACAGGAGAATTACTGATAAATAAGTTATAAATTAGATTAAAATAAACGAGATAACGAAATAAAGTTGAAGTCAGTTCAGCTTAGCTTGAATTAATTTTGTGTAAATGAAGAAGTAGAGAGAAACAAAATGTTTCCATGAACAATGTATATGTTTTAACCCAGAAATGTTTTTAAATGATGAAGGATCAAATTGGTGAAAAGTCATGTAGTGGTATTTCATCTGTATCTAGCATATACTATTTAAAATTGAACTTGTGTCTTCAAAATCCGACCTTTGTTGTAAACCTAAACCACATATTTCCTGTAGTTTTTCACTGCAAAACTACTCAACAGTAGAGAGATGTCCACAGAAATCTCCATAAAGGGTTGTCCTTGTCTTGCCCGCTACTGGCTCTGCTGCAATAGATAGGCCCTGCAGGCGTCCATGTTGAAAATGGTGAAGAAAAGCTGCAGCCAGATAAGAGCAACCACACGAGACATAGACTTTTTTGTCTATTTTTATCTTTGCAGGGTCTGGAGTGGCTCTCATGTCCAATTTTGAGCAGCTTCTGCGTGGAGTGTGGAGGCCCGACACCAATGAGATCCTCAACATGTCATTGTAAGTCTGTGTTTTCTGCTGCTGCTGATGGGAACATAAAGTATACATACCCTCACCACCCCCTCAAGCATGCAGGTGTTTCCAACCAAAACTCAGAGACAAAACTAGGATTTAAAAGTTATTGTGACTAAAACTGGACACAAAACACTGCCAGCCTTTTTGGGAAACAGCAGCAGGTTTGTTTGCAGAATTTAAATTTTGTGACTTTGGCATCCCCTAGTGGTGGTATCAAAAAAGGCATATTGGCTAAATAACTGCAATGCACCCAACTTATACAATGTCACTGTCACTTGGATTGTTTCATCACATCACTGTATTTAAGATTTTATTGGTGGGGTTTTGAAGCCTATATTAATTTGTTCAACTACAGAGGAACGTTTGAGCTTAAATCGAAACATTCAACTAAACAGAAAATGCAAAAATAATAGTACAATTGTAGGTTTTCACACTCACAGCGTGTGTCATAAAGATGTATGTTGGTCTGGAGAAGTTGCCACCTTTACTCCATAAATAATATGATGCTTTAAATAAGTGGTTACTTTTATCTTCCATCTCTGATTTTGATCTAATCCTCACCTCATTGTTATTTTGATCTCTGCTGCAGTCACATGTTTTACTGACAGTTTGTGTTTGGTCTCTGCAGCCCGACCAAAGCCAGTCTGTACGGAGCCATCCTTTTCACCCTGCAGGAGGCTCACTGGCTGCCGGTTGCCAAGAGCACCCTCATACTCGTCTTCACCCTCTTCATGGCCACAAGCAAGGTAAGATCAGGGCTGCTGTGTGAAGGGTGGTTGACATTGTTGTTTTTCTGTTTTATTTTTAGCCCTGATTTTTGAATTCTGCACTGTGATGGCATTCTTCCAGTGTGAAAGGGTTAAGGGAAGAAATGTTGCTTATTTTAGGACAGAAAAACATTGGTTTATAGTTAGAAAGTATTATATTTTGTCTTTAGTAATTATGTGCCATCTTTTGTGTATTATCTGTGCTTCTTTCATTAAAGATACCCTGTGTACTTTTTAACCATTGTTGGCTCTATGGAGCAGTGTGTTTATGAGTAGCTCCCTGTTTTGTTTGTATCTTGTGCTCTACTTTAACTTGATTCTACACTCTCAATTGCTGCCCACATCTCTTATTTGTTCAGTGATTCATACAGGTTTTGTTTTGTGCTAATTGACAGCTGTCTCCACCTCTTGGAGAACAACTTGACCAATCAGAGCTTTGTAGGCTGGAGTGTCATTGTCATCTTTCTGCATATAGCTACAATCATCAAAAAACAAAACAAAAAACTAAACAGCAAAAGTGACAGAAAAATGGCTACGAGCGTGGGTGAGATTATAGAATAACAACAACCCTAAAGCCTAAAGGTTGCTCCGACCTGTCTGTGATGACTACAGAGGGCGTGGGTGGGGTGGATACATTATTTCCTACTGATTTTTTCGGGCAAAAACCAAAAAAAATGATAAAAGTGCTACATAAATGCAGCCATTTATTTATTTTATATATTTAAAAGAAATTAATCAGGACTTTGTTGTGCACATAAACATAACTGCATTTGTTCACAGAACTACTCCACAGGGCACCTTTAAAGGTGTATTCCAGACTTGTGAGAGACAAATTTAAAAATGGTCTAAAGCAAAGATATCCTGATTTTTTTGTCCCAGTACAAGTAAAGCTCAAAAAATTTTTAATCCTACAATTCCCATAATGTTGCCAAAATGTATTTTACAAACTCCATGTGCCCAGTTTATAACACAGCCACTCATGAAGCTCCCCTTTAGTTATCACAGAGTAATCTCTTCTAACCGACACCATCTTTCTTCAGGTGGTGATGACCGCCCGACACTCTCACGGCTCCCCCTTCGCCCTCATTGAGTCCTGGGTTTGCCACCTGCTGTTCGGCTCCCCTCTCAGCGGATCTGAGGAAGACCACCATCATGCTCCTGCCCCTGCTGTCCCATCTTCACCTCTCAAAACCAAGGAGGAGCTGAGCGAAGGTGCTCGCAAGAGGAAGGCCAAGAAAGCCGAGTAGCATGCCACACGGCACGAGAGAAACTGCATCTGACTCCTCCTCCATCATGGCCTCCACATGATGGGGCTTCCCATTCCTTTCTAGGGAAAGTTTGATGTTTTACCAAATGAGACCCTTTCTATTAGAGCAACATGGTGCTTTCTGCATTTTACATAGCACAAGAACTCTGTAAATACCACGGCAAATGTTTCACACTTCAACCCAACCTGGACACTTTAAACCAATTTATTTATGTGTTTGTGAACATCTGCATCTGTGCTCAACACTGAGTGGTGGTGATCCACGTCCAGGAGCTGCATGGGCATTTTAGGATGGCCTCTGTTCCACATCAGCAGCTGTGTTACCGGGTGTCAGTGATTTACTTCAAGTCCACCCAACCTTATTTCAGTTCAAACTCTCGATCAGAAATTCAATGGAGTAAAGCATTATGTAAAAGAACACTGATGCTTTTTGCATTGAGATGAAGACAACTTCGTGTCTAAATAAAATCAAGAGAAACATTGTGTCGTGGTGGTTTTTAATTTCCATTTCTTTTCTTTCTTTTTTTTTTACTTTACTTTTCACTTTACACTTTACAACACACTATACTTCTTCTAAACTGTTCAGAGTTGGCATGGAGAAATGCAGATGCATGTTTTATTGTTTGTTTGTTTTCCAAAACTGTGACCACAGGGAGTTTATACCAGGGTGTAACAAGTATTCAGGTCCTTTATTAAACTGAAAGTACTGTAGTTTCATAGTGTTGGATGTATTATAGGGGTTATTATTACTAATGCATTAATGTGATTTTAACTTCTTTATAAAGTGTTTGGATGTTTAATGTGCAACAACCTTAATCTTTTAAAGACTTTAATGTCAATGAAGCTTATTTGCAGTGCATTAAGGCCATGGTTTTAATTTAAACCAGTTTGCTTTATGAAATGTAGGTAAAAAATGAATCCTGATTTGTATCATGAAACAGGAGAGAATAAGTCACTATTGCTGCACTAGAATATAAAAAAGTTTATTTTAAAGAAATTCTGGTAACTAGTTTGTGTTCGAAGAAGTAGAAATATTCCTACTACAAAGGCAGGTATTGTTCAAGGTCTACACAAAAATGACTAAAGTGAGAGGAAGATTTTCTCTGCATCATTGTTTTAGAAGTTATATGAAAAATAATTTGCAAAATAACTACAGCTGTCCGATAAATGTAGTGGAGTAAAAGTATAAAGTAGCATAAAACTGAGCTACTCAAGTAACATACAAGTACCTCAAAATTTTACTTAAGTAAAGTATTTCAGCAAATGTGCCTAGTTACATTCACCACCGGTTTATACCAGCTCTGTAAAATTCACCAGTATTCAGAATCACCTTTTATATTTTTAATAACTTGTAATTATGCTCTTTGTGAAGCCTCTTTCTGTTGTGTTGTAATGCAGTCAATCCTAACTGGGTTATAAATGCTCTCTTAAATTATTTTTGAGCAAAGAACAGTTTCTAACACTGTATATACAGTACATTGCACTTACTGTAAATATAAGTGTTAAAATTCCACAATTTAAGATGCATGTAAGACCACCGCTGGTCTTGTCAGGATTAGCCTACTATGTCTTCATAAACTCTCTGTTATGTAAGTCTGAGGCCGTTGGGAGGTGACAGTAAAGGTCTGAGGTGAGCCTGAGGTCACGTCCTGAGAAACCTGGAAGCCCCCTGCTGCGCTGACAAACTCTTGCAGCAGAAGCAATAAAGCATCACTAATGAACTTTGCAGGAGGTTGTTGCACTCAACCTTTAACCTTAACATTCCTTGCAGCAGCAGAGAAGATCAGCGAGGTAAAAGCTATATTGGTTATGTTCGCAGCACTGTTGGAGCTCACATACAGAAATCATCTTAGCAGTATAGAGAATGCAGTCCAAGGGTTTATTTTATCCTCCTTGGTGTCATGAAACTTATTGATACTCATGAGAAAACTGGATAATTTCTGTAGAAGATGCAAATGAATGACAACTTGAACTTAAATAGCTCAATATAATAACAATAATAACTAGAACTGCAAGCAGTTGTAAGCGGGGTCCAAGCCTCCCAGCGCAAGCCGACCCGCGGCTCGGGGGGCCCGTGGAGAATAAATGAGCAGAGTTATAAATGAAAGGGACTTGCGGTTATGGAGATGTCAAATGAATGTATGTCTATGGTAGTGTTATTTGATGTCCAATTAATAGCACCAGCTAGAGGCCGATTGACGCCAAATTTCACACAGGCCCTTGGGAGGGCGTGCCAGATAACGTCCTCGAGTTTGGTGTAGATCGGACATTGCAAACGTAAGATCTGACATGACATCCTGTTTTTAGCGTTTGCGCAAAAAAGCATGTTAGCTTATAATTCAGCCGTTTTTAGTCGGATCAAAATTCCCTCTACAAACTTTGTTCGGCTTGGTCCAGAGATTATCCGTGCCAAGTTTGTTGTCGATCGGACCTGCAGCTTCGGAGGAGTTAATTAAAATAGGTTTTCCAGTTTTCGCGATTTGGCGAAATGAAAAGGTCATCGCACAGAGGCGTGTCCTACACCATATGAATCAGCAGCATCCCCCAAACACATTAGACAAAGGTTTAAGAATGTGCGAGGTAGTGGTCCGTAGTTATGAGGCAAAATGTCCTTTGTTTGAAAATCCCATTGAAATGAATGGGATTGTCCGACGGTATTTCAGCTTCGATTATAGCGGCAACTTTTGAATTGCACCAATTTTTTCAGGTGTCATGAGGGCCCCATGGGGAACAATTGGCCCAAATTTGATATCAATCAGAGTTGTGGTTATGGAGATATAAAATGCATGTAAGTAAATGGGATTTTTTTTGCCATCTTTAATCTGCAATAACAGAGCCACCTATGGGTATATTTGGGTGAACTTTAGGGCCTGTAGTAAGGGGACCATGCTGAATAATTCGGCAGTGGTTTCATGTCAATGTGACTTGTGGTTATAGAGGAAGAATTTCTTCGGATTAAATAGCGCCACCTAGGGGTGAGTTGCACCAAATTTTGGACAGGCCCTCAGGGGGGCCTCCTACATTAATGCTCCAAATTTGGTGTCGATCGGCCATTCCAAAGTGAAAATATGACATCATTTCCTGTTAGTAGCATTTTTGGCAAACGTTTGCTAGCATATAATTATAATTAATTAATTAATAATTAATAATACAATTTTTGCGGGATCAAAATTTCCTCTACAAACTTTCATCAGTTTGGTCCAGAGATTATCCGCACCAAGTTTGGTGTTGATCAGACTTGCGGCTTCGGAGGAGTTAATTAAAATAGGTTTAGCAGTTTTCGCAATGTAGCGAAAAAAAGTTTAGGCGGAAATGGGCGTGGCCTATACCACGAGATTCAGCTCGATCCCCCGAACGCGTGAATATAAGGTTTTTGATATCCACCTTCGTGAGCGGGAGTTCCAAGCCCAAACGCGTTGACCTTGCTTATAGCGCCCCCTATAGGTAGAAGTGTGCGGATTTTTGCGCCTGAGGTACTCTTGAGGCTGCGAACCTACCTTGTGAGTATGGCATCCCTAGCAGTTACCATCTAGGCCGCAGTATCAGTTAAGAAAAAAATATTAAAAATCCGAGCGATTACAATAGGGTTCCCAGCTCCGCTGGTACTGGGAACCGCGATGCCTTGCATTCACGGGTTCCCAGCCCACTCGGGCTTGGACCCCTAATAATAATAATATTATAAAACATTACACTAACTAAAATAATTAATGGTCTAAAATTTAGCATTTTAACTGACACATTTACATAAATGCTCTTGAAAGAGGCAAAATTTAAGCGCTCACAATTTAAAAGCACTGGGAGATTTGGTTCATTAAACTAAGTCTGCATCTCACACTAAAAGAAAGCAGTTAAAGAAATTGTTTGCTCAGGTAACTTTAGATGTAGTAGGCATTCATGCAGCAGCAACACAGCAGGCATGTTTTGTGGCAGGCATGATTGTTTTAAACTGTTGCTCAACACTTAAAAAAATACTCCACTGATTTAGCATTGCATTCCTAACATTGTCGGACTCAAGATAGACAGCTTAAAAAAAGTCAAAATCAAAATCAATCATGCACACATTCTTCTTCCTTGTCAAAACCTGCCGGCTACCTACAATGCAACTCGACCACCGGAAGTTCTGTGAGAGGTTTGAGTGTCTTATGCTAGTAGCGCCTAATGTTTCAAGCCACTAGTCTCAAGCAGAGATGAGGAGCAGGCTACAGAGGAGATATGCTCACTTCTTCCTAACTCCACACCACTTCACACCCGTATATTATAAATATAGTTTATTTTCAGACTTGGAGGATTCAGCCTCAACAGAATCTGACTCAAGTGACATCACCAGAGGCAATTTATCAGACTTCATTCAGCTCCCTCTGGAGCTACAGGTTTTATAAAACTCTTTTCACACATGCAGTAGTACTCCTCAAACCTATAAACAGACTTTAATTTGTAAAATCTGAGTAATCATTGTGATCAGGACCAACCCCCTCCACCCCCCAAAAAAATGTCACTGCCAGGAATGTAACCACCATCTGCTGATCCCATCACTGAGACACACACACACACACACACACACACACACACACACAATGCATTTGTAATCCTGAACCCATAAACATGGGTTTGTTGTATTTTCAGATTTTACATAAAAACAGAGTTGTGGTTTTTCTGTGTTACTTCAGATGTCAGAGGCTACTTAAAGGAAACATTATACATTTGTGTACATTGTGTTTACTGATAATCAGCCAATGTAAAAATAATGGTTATTGTGCAATGCAGCATGTCAAACACAAAGTTTATAATGTGTATTAAAAGAGCGTGGACAAATCATAAATTGGTAACATATTAAAGCAAATACTTTCATTCCTTACTTGTGGAGTTATTGAATTTCTTCTCAGAACGGTCTTTCACCAATAACTTTAAACCTAATTGAGCGAGCAAGATTTTGAATGTGTATGGAAAATTCTCCTGCAGTAAAGGTATGAAGATGAAAATGAAAATTACCTTTTCATTAAACAAACAGTAAAATTATCCTGAACAAGTAAATTCAGACCTTTTGGTCAAATGTTAATACAGACCAAATTGTAGTTTCTTGTTTACCAACTAACCAGCTAATCAACCAGGCGATTTAAGAGCTTTGACAAAAAAAAGTTGTCTCTTTGGTGCAAAATTAAGGCCCAAAATGAAGTACTATCATTCAAACAGAAAGCACAGAGGTTGATGCTATGTGCGAGGGTGTAATGTGTTGTGTAATCAAACTCCTATTCCCATTTCTTGAACATGTGAAATAGTGGTTTGCAGTGGAGCTTTAGAGAAAAGGACGGGGTTGATGCCAGGGAGGGGGAGGTGGAGCAGGTTTATAAAAACCAGAGCAAGGGAAGAAAAGACTGCTGGAACCAGGTTTGCAGGACCAGCACTGAGTCTGGCCTGTAGGCAGAAGAGAGAGACAGGGCGACGCTGCTGCACCTGAACAGTAACATTTTGTAGCTCAGGTTAAACCATGCTGTGGTATTTGGGGCTGACCTGTGCGCTCTGCATGGGAGGACACATTGCAGCAGGACAGAGAGGTGAGAAAAATATATTGTATTTTGGAGTCATTATTTTTGCTTTGGGCTATGCAGGTGGGAAACAACAAGTCAATAAAATGAAACTTGATTAATCTCTCTAATTAGATGTTTGCCAGAGAGGCATTGGTGGTTTAAATTTGCCACTGTCATTCCCCAGTATTTACATGAACTTACATGAATTATGAAAAATTCTACATAAAAAAGTATGAATATAAAGTGTCGACCATTATTCAATCCAACGTATAGTTTATTGATACTACATACATAGAATCTGTACAAATTGAGAAACAACATGTGTAAAATCTCTGAGATGGATGAAAAGAAAAATTAAGGTTTAATCAAGGTTTAATTTAATTTTTCTATTGTTTCATCAGTATTTTACAATATAAATGAGCAATTTGGGTTTTATTTCTGTGCAAAGCTTTTCTGAGTACACAACCTTCACTTGCACGCAGTGAGGGAAAACAATCACTGAGCACTCTGTTGTAGAAGTCTCCTTTAGCTTTCTATTAGCAGTGAGAGTGATTTACTTCCAGTATCTTTTCTTCCTGCTGTGGAATCCATTCAGTAAACAGAGTGGCTACTAATGGGAAGACCACATTTCCTGCGCTTCACACTCAGGAGATTTCTGCCCTTGCACGGCTCCTCTGGGGGAAGATGTGGGGGTCTAAGTGATTTGGAGGGGCTGGGGGGAAGGGGGGTGGCGGACGAGTCTTTGGGTCAATTAGTAGATTTAAAATCACAATTAGTAATCTGACCACACCTGAAAATCCCAGACTATTCCATATTGATTCGAGATAAGCTTAATGAATCTGTCATCCAGAGAATAACTGTTTTTTCTTTTCAGTGTGAATGAAGTGAAAAAGTTAGTGGCTAACAGATATTTTTATAATGAAAATAATGTGAAAATGATAGCTGCAGATCCCCTTTATGGAGCTTTATAGTAACTTTCAGCTTATTGTTTAGCTGTCTGCCCTGCAACTTTAGTGTTTTGGCTCATTCTCACCACTCCCAGTGTGTCATTTTTGGACACAGCAGGCAGCCAAAAAGCTGTAAAAACTCACTGTACACTACCTGCTCACCACCAAACAGCAGACAGACAGTTAGCATCTAGCTTCTGAACATAGTGGAGCATTTAACGACTAAAGAGCCAGATATGCCAGATCCCTGGTATGTCAATGTTGTGTTCACAACTCTATTGCAGATTTAAAGTGAACTTTGTTGCATTTTTGTATTTTATTTGTTTAAGTCAACACCACCCGGTTATAAGACAACCAGGCCTTGTGAACAAGCCACATTAATTCACAAGTAACTTACCTTTGGAGAGAGCTTCGGTAACCTGCCATCCACCTTTTTATGCTGTTTGTAGTTCATCTCATTGTCTCCTAGTTAATCACACAGCAGTTCTTTAATCAGAGGGCATTTGGTGCTACTCAAGAGTCAGGTGAACTACTCTTTTTGTATAAGGCTCACCATCATCATTTTCATCTCTGACAGATGTACAGTCACACAAAGGTAATTTTCTATTACCATTAACTGTGACACATTCATTGTTGGATTGTAGGAAAGTTTGAAAGAGGACAATTTGCACTGAAAATCCAGATTATATTCAAACCTGGAACACTTACTGGATTTCACTGTAGAAACACAAAGATGCCTGCAGAGTTAAGTTCCTGTAAGCACACAAGCTTGAAAAATGTATCGTCCAGAAAATCTTCCATATCATTCCATATCTGGAAAATCTATTTTGCAGCTGCAATCAAAACATCTCTGACTCCAGAGAATGCGTGGGCCGTGGATACAAATGAGGCCTGTGGTGGCTGAGGAACGTCAGGAATTAGACTTTGGTATTTGACAGGTAGTAGATCACGTTGTACAGGAGGCCATGTGTGTTGTGTAGTACATGTCCATTTTTGCTTGTGGTCACAGATGTTCAGCCATCAGGAAGACTGATGAGCTCTATGCAAAGACATGGAACAAAACTTTACATCAGTTTGTTTTGTGTTTGAACAAAACCGGTTGACGTGTCTTTTTATAGACGTGCCTACCGGTATGCACATTGCGCGCACACACACACACACACACACACACACACACACACACACACACACACAATTTTAAGGTACTTTTAATTTACTTGAGTGTTTCCATTTTCTGCTACTCTATACTTCTACTCCACTACAATTCAGAGGCAAATATTGTACTTTCTACTCCTTTGACTACCTTTGTGAGAGCCAACCCCAAATTCACTCTTGTTTTGGAACGAGTTTTGTCTGCTTGGTGTTTCACCTCACTATACTTGTGGGGGGTTTTTGGCGCTGTGCCAGCCATTTTCATAGCTTCCTCACACCCTGCACACTGTTCTTGGCTGGAAGCTACACACCCTCACCCAAATGTTGCTGTCCAGAAAAGTACCGAACACAGCATAATAATATCACCAGTTTACTATTTATCTTCATAGTAAAATTCATAGTAAGCCAACTTTACATGTAGAAGATCAAGTACACAATTTTATTCTCAATGTGGACAACATAGCACAGTTCAACAAACTAGTAGATCTCCCCCTGTGGTTAAGTAAGAGCACCATAACACGTAATGGGAATTATCGCATGTAGTGCATGATAGACTGTATGACTGATAACGGCTGATACTCGCACATTAGTTTCTAGTATGGGTAAGTAATACCAGAGACGTTTTATAGAGGATTTTGGTAATACACCTGCCAGTATTAGACGACCAATAGTTTTGTTGTAGCCAGATACCTAATAGCAAACAATTCAATGTTGTGATGTTAACACAGCATATCCTTAGCTAACACTCAGATACAGCTGGTCAGTTTCTGGTTGCCATGGTAAGTAATAACGTCTAACTATTAACCACACCCCCATTCTCTGTTTGAGAAAGAACATTAACCAAAAACTTTCTGGAAGGGATCTTTAAGAAAAAAATATTGAAGTACTTCTCCCACCACTGGTTGATGGTAACATTACTAATTAGCTTCAATTAAAAAAGACAACAAAACTTAAGAATTAGGGTTTGTTAGTAAAGTGTCAAGACAAAAACATTCCTAAGAATAATATAGTAACATAATATACCGTAAATAAAAGTATAACCCTCTGCACATTATGCATTTGTAACTGTCTCAGAGTTCACAGTTACTAAGTTGTATATATGTAGACTCGTTCACTAGGAGGGTAAATCAGCTGGTTATAATACCTGTGGTTGTATCATGTATCTTTTGATTTTTTTGCCCCTTTTTAGATGGAGAAATTATCAGTCAGATTAAAATGACGAACCTTGCACTGGCAGAGATTAAAGAGCTTCTGAAACAACAGGTGAAGAACACTTTAAACATTTAGACAGCAAGAATGATGTTAATATATATCTATTCATAATGTTGATGATCTACATTTTGTGTATCTAAACACAATGCATATGTCTCTGTGCTTAGGAGCTCATGTGTGTTTGTGTTTGCCAGTAAAGATGAGACTGAAACAGAAAGTTAAACTCATAACCAATCATTTTCCAATAAAATCAAATGCATTTGAAATATGAAGAGATAAAACAGGATGTTACGGATTTTGTACGTTTTACACTATACCAGAATGCCTTACTGACAACATAAAAGTTATCTTAATTAATCAATTTGAATTAAAAAATGATGATGCCTTTTTTATAAACCTGGACGGCTGATTAGATTGAGTTTAATAGACTCTAAATAAACCAAAAATCAACTTAACGTTGATTGATTGAATTTTCCAGATAAAAGAGATAGTATTCCTGAAGAACACTGTGATGGAGTGTGAAGCCTGTGGTGAGTTAACCAGCTGAACAGACACTCTTATCAGTACTTACAACACAAGCATTTTTCTAATTTAACAATGTTTTCACACTTGATTATCAGTTTTTCAAAGGAATTTGAAGCTTTGGTTGTCGGCCAGATGAATCTATGCTTACGGCTAACAACAGCACAATATTTCTATATGTTGATGGGCGTTCCATATCATTATTTAAAGCTAAAATACTACAGAATCCGTCACAACAATTTGGATGAGATGACATAAATCAGCATGTGAAGACATTTCAATGTGTTGAAACAGAGGATAGTTGACCTTCTGTCTCCTCAGGGATGGGAGGAATGCAGCCTCGTCCCTCCTGTGTGCCCAATCCCTGCCACCCTGGGGTGAAGTGTAAGGAGACACCTCAGGGTATTAAGTGCGGACCCTGTCCTGAAGGCATGGAGGGTAACGGTACCCACTGCACTGATGTGGACGAGGTACGCAGAGTTCCTGTATATGTTGATTCTCATTGGGATCAATAGTACAAGTGACTCTTCAACATTAGAAGAAGTCACTTCAATTCGATTATCAACAATTCACCTATGGCCCACCCAGGGGTGTCTACAAAACTGTTAGGATAGGAGAGTTACATCTCTTTCATTCTTATTGGTTCTTGTACTTTAGTGACTTCATGTAATTACTAGCATAACTCCAGTTGTCAGGTACAACTCCAAGAGATTTTTAATCAGCCTGAATGAGTGAAAACACCTGTGTAGGTATACATGGTCTTTAATTTCAAAACTAATAAAATTGTCATTAATGAACTTCCATATGTTGAACTCAAGATCAAAACACATTTGAAAGTAATGGTCTTAGTGAACTAGTGTAATAGAACCAGCTTTGGACTCCTGATGAATGTCTTGATGTGTGTTCTTTTGCTCTTGGCAGTGTACTGTGATGCCGTGTCACATGGGTGTGCGCTGCATAAACACCTCCCCGGGTTTCCGCTGTGGTTCCTGTCCTGCTGGATACACTGGCCCCCAGGTCCAGGGCGTCGGCCTCGCATACGCCACCGCCAACAAACAGGTCAGCGTCACTGAACACACAGATACAAACAAACACAGTTCATGTGGTGAAAAGTAACTAAGTACATTTACTCAAGTACTGTACTTAAGTACAATTTTGAGATACTTTACTTGAGTATTTTCATTTTATGCTACGTTATATTTCTACTCCACTAAAATTGAGAGGACAATATTATACTTTTTGCTAACTTTCATAATCAACAAACAAATAATGATGTATTATTACATATTAAGATAAGACCTTGTTGAGGAAATTCAACAAGGTCTTATAAGACAATAAGATGTAATTCTGATACTAATCAGTCTTTCAATTTTTTATATAATACTGATATAACAATGTTGTTAGTCACCTACAGTTTTTTTTAAGCAACCTATGTAATTAAACATTTAAAAAGAGGTGCGAAAAATGTCAAGATGCTGAATTAATTAAAATAACTTCTCCTCTTTTTAAGATTGTTTTTGACAAAACCTGTAGAAGAAACTCCCCTCTGCACCTCAACATGTTTATCTTTGCTTCTCACCACCTCTTTCCTACATTTATCTGAAACACCCCCTCACTCTCTCTTGCACATACAGTGTGTCAAACAGTGTGCACTGGTCTGTTTCAGCACCACCTGAATCCTAAATACATCGGCTGTGTCTTAACTCTGCTGCACTTCATTTTTTTCCTGCCTCTTATTCCAGTCTTGATCCACTGAAGTCTTTGGATGTTCTTTCTGCCTGTTTTTCCTATCAAGGTGTGCAAAGATATCAATGAGTGCGAAGGCTCCAACAACGGAGGATGTGTGGTGAACTCTGTCTGCATGAACACACCTGTGAGTGAAAACACCAGGAGTTTACAATAAATCACTGTCTGTCACATTTGAGGGAAATCTGTGGCTCATATACAGAAGTGACCCATAGCTCATAAACCCATAAGAAAAAACGTAAGGTTGAAAATACAAATTCACCAGAGGGAAGGACAATTCTCAGTGATCTCTCAGGAAAAAGTGTAAAGTAACAAAAACATGACTTAAAGCGAGACTGTGTAACTTATAAAAGAAAAAATAACACAATACTTATCTTACGAAAGAAAAGCTGAATTCATAAACAAGACAAGGCACTCAATTTAACACATGCAGATTTTGTTACTATAGCCTCACTTGGTCTGGTATGACCAGTAGCTTATGATGGATAATATTAGCAAATTTTAGATGACGTGTTTACTTACAATACATTTTAGCATTAACTATAATCATTTCAGGTTACAGTACCATTTAAGGCCTCTTTAAACTGTGTAATAACAGCAATTTGCAGGTTAATTGCATGTCGCAATTGGTCGCAATCTGTGTCAAGCTTCGTGTTATCACTTTTGATTTGCTATAAAAATGTAGCAAGCAGGGACATCATCAACTCGTATCATCCATCCATGCCGCTCTGTGATGTTGCAGCAAACAAAAACACAGGCTTCAACTTTTTTTGATTGCCTCCATATTTTTGTTTGTTTTTTTTAACTGAAAATTGGAAATGGAGCTTACAATTTAACATTGGCCACTGTAGACTGTGTCAGTTAATGTCATATTCTGATTAGTTGCTTTGTTGTAGTTCTCACACTGTCAGAATTCTTATGCTGTGTTTTGTGTCTCATACTACAAAGAAGAACAACATGTTTGGGACAAACTCAGTTTGTTAGGAGCATAACTGTGGTAAAATAAATATAACCCAGTATAACCCATGTAAAATACAAGATAGTGCATAGTTTATCTCTCTTGCTGCTTTGTGTATTCTTTGGAAGTTCTCTAACAACAATACTAATGTGTACTAATCTGTGTCACAAGGGCTCGTTCAGGTGTGGACCGTGTAAGACGGGCTATGTTGGGGATCAGCGACGAGGCTGTAAGCCTGAGAGAGCATGTGGGAATGGCCAACCCAACCCATGCCACGCCAGCGCAGAGTGCATTGTCCATCGAGAGGGTAAAATCGAGTGTCAGGTGAATCAAATTTCCACTTCTCGTTCTGAGCTCATATTTCTCAGAGCAAAAGTGGGCAGTTTCATACTTTTGATGTAAGAGTGAGGAAATGTTAAATGTTTTATGATTGCAAAGTGTAAAGATCTTCAATTTTGATTCACTAGTTTCTCTGTGCTGACTACACTTCCCAACAATGACAATGAAAGTGGATTTGGGCTAATGGGAAGTGGACATGGTTGAGATTTTTTTGTGGACTTTTTCCATGTGAATAACACAATACACTCTGTCTTTGACCCTTCACAATAATTTGCTTGTGTAAAATCTAGAATATACACTTAAAATAGATGTAGCAGTAAATTAAGTTCTTCTAAATGAGACAGGCAGGTACAGCTTTAAATATAGAAGTTATATTGTTTCGAACAAAGTTGCTGAAAATATCATAAACAGCCATTTAAACCTTTATGACTACTTGTGCCAGATATTGTGAAATCAAAGGTCTGTTGAGCACTTAGGGTCATTTGGTAAGTTATACAGTACACAACAGGACCAATGAAAAGAGTCTGTGCAGTATATAAAACATTATCTGTCCTCAGTGTGGGGTCGGATGGGCTGGAAACGGCTATCTCTGCGGGGCTGACATTGACATAGATGGTTTCCCCGATGAGAAACTGGACTGTCCTGAGAGGAACTGTATCAAGGTGAGTCTCCTTTATGTCCACGAGAAAGCTTTAAAAACTGGGGAGACAAAAACATTGGTCATTAGCACAAGCGATCACAATTTAGTCATCTGCATTGAATAAAATATTTACAGGCATATTAAGTATATACTGTATATAAAGTTAGATTTTGTTGACATGCTGGTAAAGGTACTGACTGAAGCCATTTGTAAGGCAACAACATGGAAACAACCACCGTGTGACCACCATGGGACACCAAAATTCTAAACTAAAACTAACTAGTTTTAGCATTTCTTGAATTCAAACATGTTCTCCATAGTAGGAGAAACTGATTCAAAACACTGTATATCTAACACTGTTGCAAACTCCAAAAAATTGGAGCTGATTGAAGTTTTCCCTCTTGTTGTCTACTTTAATAGTGAGAGTTTTGCTTTCCAGGATAATTGTCTCACTGTGCCCAATTCTGGTCAAGAAGATGCTGACAGTGATGGAATTGGAGACGCCTGTGATGAGGACGCAGATGGTGACGGGATCCTCAACACACAAGTTTGTACATAAAAGACAGTAACAGGATAGTAAAATGATTTAAAGGACATCAAAATTAAAGAACAGTATGTGTACACATATGTTTTTTTATTCTTACAGAGACTAAAACAGCTTCTTTACAGGATAACTGTGTGTTGGTGCCTAACGTAGACCAGAGGAACATTGACGAGGATGATTTTGGCGATGCCTGTGACAACTGCCGCGCTGTCAAAAACAATGACCAAAAAGACACAGATGTGGACAAATTTGGTGATGAATGTGATGAAGACATTGATGGAGATGGTTAGTATTCTTTTTTTTGTGCACACTGTCCCTTCAGGATTTGTTATAGTACTGATGTTTTGAGTTATGAACAGCAGGTGGCAGCTAATCAATTTGGATCAAAAGTGGATTAAAACGTAAATTTAAAGCTGCAAATGTGGATTAATTGTACTAGTATTTTTATCAGAGAGGGCTATAATGTGAGTTATGATTGTAGAATTCTTTGACACACACAGTAAATACAGCTTAATTAAGTCTGTATCCCAAAAAACAGACAGAGATGGAGTTTTAAGGCAAGAGCAACCTTTCCCTCATACCCACTTTAATCTCAGGAATCCTCAATCACCTGGATAACTGCAAAAGGGTTCCCAACGCTGACCAGAAAGATCGTGATGGCGACAAAGTGGGAGACGCCTGCGACAGCTGTCCTTATATTCCAAACCCTGACCAGGTCAGAAAGCTCTTTTACAAACATCTCATCAAACATCAACACCTGCTTCTGTAAGCTAAAAATGTCACCTCTGAAGATGTATTTGAGTTAATTTGATTGGTAAGTCTCGTGAGACAAAGTACATACAGGTTTAACTATGGACAAAAAGCACAAGAATGTATATGGAAGAAATAGGATATGCCAAGTAAAGTGGAACGTTGCAAATGGGTGTGGTTGCAACAGTGAAATCTTAAGCAAAGACAAATTAAGGCAGGGTAATAAAACAATAGTGATAATTATCGTGATATAATTTTTGTCAATAACAATATAACTACTGGTCAATAAATGTCCAATATATATTTGATTTACTTAATTTGAATCACAAACAAATTAGCACTTAATTTTTCTATTTTATTTTGTTGAAGAAAGGGGACTGAAAAAAGATTTTACTTAATTTTCTCATGCATGTTTGATTTGGCATTTATCGTGATATTTATTGATGTCAAATTATATGAAATGTTTATCGTGATATCATTTTTGGCCTTATCGTCCAGCCCTAAGATGAATTAAAATCAGCAAAATCTTTAAAATATGAAATATTCATGACTTAATAAACAATCATAATAAAGATGCTGCTTCACCTAAACTGTGTAGGTGTGGTTTGACAGTGGCCTTGTAACATAACAAACAAACAACTCCAGATTTTGATTAATGTTTTGCAAAAAATGACATCACCTTCTTCAGCAGTGCCCACCAAAAAACAGACAGAAATCTCTGTTGTAACTTTGCCAAAAGGGCCTTTAAGAGAACA
>NC_060154.1:11231843-11270335 GCF_021292245.1 Micropterus dolomieu
GTCGGATGGGCTGGAAACGGCTATCTCTGCGGGGCTGACATTGACATAGATGGTTTCCCCGATGAGAAACTGGACTGTCCTGAGAGGAACTGTATCAAGGTGAGTCTCCTTTATGTCCACGAGAAAGCTTTAAAAACTGGGGAGACAAAAACATTGGTCATTAGCACAAGCGATCACAATTTAGTCATCTGCATTGAATAAAATATTTACAGGCATATTAAGTATATACTGTATATAAAGTTAGATTTTGTTGACATGCTGGTAAAGGTACTGACTGAAGCCATTTGTAAGGCAACAACATGGAAACAACCACCGTGTGACCACCATGGGACACCAAAATTCTAAACTAAAACTAACTAGTTTTAGCATTTCTTGAATTCAAACATGTTCTCCATAGTAGGAGAAACTGATTCAAAACACTGTATATCTAACACTGTTGCAAACTCCAAAAAATTGGAGCTGATTGAAGTTTTCCCTCTTGTTGTCTACTTTAATAGTGAGAGTTTTGCTTTCCAGGATAATTGTCTCACTGTGCCCAATTCTGGTCAAGAAGATGCTGACAGTGATGGAATTGGAGACGCCTGTGATGAGGACGCAGATGGTGACGGGATCCTCAACACACAAGTTTGTACATAAAAGACAGTAACAGGATAGTAAAATGATTTAAAGGACATCAAAATTAAAGAACAGTATGTGTACACATATGTTTTTTTATTCTTACAGAGACTAAAACAGCTTCTTTACAGGATAACTGTGTGTTGGTGCCTAACGTAGACCAGAGGAACATTGACGAGGATGATTTTGGCGATGCCTGTGACAACTGCCGCGCTGTCAAAAACAATGACCAAAAAGACACAGATGTGGACAAATTTGGTGATGAATGTGATGAAGACATTGATGGAGATGGTTAGTATTCTTTTTTTTGTGCACACTGTCCCTTCAGGATTTGTTATAGTACTGATGTTTTGAGTTATGAACAGCAGGTGGCAGCTAATCAATTTGGATCAAAAGTGGATTAAAACGTAAATTTAAAGCTGCAAATGTGGATTAATTGTACTAGTATTTTTATCAGAGAGGGCTATAATGTGAGTTATGATTGTAGAATTCTTTGACACACACAGTAAATACAGCTTAATTAAGTCTGTATCCCAAAAAACAGACAGAGATGGAGTTTTAAGGCAAGAGCAACCTTTCCCTCATACCCACTTTAATCTCAGGAATCCTCAATCACCTGGATAACTGCAAAAGGGTTCCCAACGCTGACCAGAAAGATCGTGATGGCGACAAAGTGGGAGACGCCTGCGACAGCTGTCCTTATATTCCAAACCCTGACCAGGTCAGAAAGCTCTTTTACAAACATCTCATCAAACATCAACACCTGCTTCTGTAAGCTAAAAATGTCACCTCTGAAGATGTATTTGAGTTAATTTGATTGGTAAGTCTCGTGAGACAAAGTACATACAGGTTTAACTATGGACAAAAAGCACAAGAATGTATATGGAAGAAATAGGATATGCCAAGTAAAGTGGAACGTTGCAAATGGGTGTGGTTGCAACAGTGAAATCTTAAGCAAAGACAAATTAAGGCAGGGTAATAAAACAATAGTGATAATTATCGTGATATAATTTTTGTCAATAACAATATAACTACTGGTCAATAAATGTCCAATATATATTTGATTTACTTAATTTGAATCACAAACAAATTAGCACTTAATTTTTCTATTTTATTTTGTTGAAGAAAGGGGACTGAAAAAAGATTTTACTTAATTTTCTCATGCATGTTTGATTTGGCATTTATCGTGATATTTATTGATGTCAAATTATATGAAATGTTTATCGTGATATCATTTTTGGCCTTATCGTCCAGCCCTAAGATGAATTAAAATCAGCAAAATCTTTAAAATATGAAATATTCATGACTTAATAAACAATCATAATAAAGATGCTGCTTCACCTAAACTGTGTAGGTGTGGTTTGACAGTGGCCTTGTAACATAACAAACAAACAACTCCAGATTTTGATTAATGTTTTGCAAAAAATGACATCACCTTCTTCAGCAGTGCCCACCAAAAAACAGACAGAAATCTCTGTTGTAACTTTGCCAAAAGGGCCTTTAAGAGAACACTGACCAATGACATCTGCACAAAAAGCAAAAAACAACTTAACAGCAGCAAAAATCTGTGATGGTTTAGCTCCTCACCTCACCTTGCTGCAGTGATGTGGAAGTGTACAAGGTGTGTCACGCAGACTTAGTTCAATTTCATACTAATAATAATTGATTTCATCTTTCTCAGACGGACGTGGACAACGACTTGATTGGAGACCCCTGTGACACTAACAAGGACAGGTATTGTGTGACTTTATCAATCACATCACACACGTTAACTTTTATTGATCTGTGTATGGAGTGTACTGGAGGAGACCAGAATCTGCATGTGCCAGTAAAAGTCTCTCTTGTCCAGCGATGGTGACGGTCACCAAGACTCCCGGGACAACTGTCCAGCCGTCATCAACAGCTCCCAGCTGGACACTGACAAGGATGGCCAGGGAGACGAGTGTGATGATGACGATGATAATGACGGCATCCCAGACCTGCTGCCACCTGGTCCAGATAACTGCCGTCTGATCCCCAACCCCCTGCAGGAGGACTCCAACGGTCAGTAATGTCCCTGACTTACAGTAGCATAATTTTAATTTATCTCACGTCTAATGGAATAAACAAATAAAGAAAATGTTTTGCTCTTCAGTCCATGACACTGTATCTTTTCAGGTGATGGTGTGGGTAATGTATGCGAGAAGGATTTCGACAACGACACTATCATCGACACCATCGACGTTTGTCCAGAAAACGCCGAGGTCACCCTCACCGACTTCAGAGAGTATCAGACGGTCGTTTTAGATCCGGAGGGAGATGCACAGATCGACCCCAACTGGGTGGTGCTGAACCAGGTTGAGCGTTTTTTCCTGTCTTGTTTATATTTTTTTTTGTGTCCCAAAATACTGAACATCTTCTTATTCCGATGAACTTTCTCTTAAATCCACTCTTTTTTTGGTGCAGGGAAGAGAGATTGTCCAGACTATGAACAGTGATCCTGGATTGGCTGTTGGTAAGAGCATTGCTATCTAAAGCAACAGTTCAAACATTTTGAGAAACTGAGTTAAATAGTAAGTAGGAAACAGCTAGGTTCGAGCAGTGGTGTCCACAACCACAAACCCTCAGTGGGATAAGTGCTGGATACAAAAAAACGCTAAAAAATGAGAGGTTGATGTTTACATTGTATATTTTTTGCGATCTATTGATTGGAAGTTTGTGCAAGACTTCTGTGAATTATACTGGTGTGTTTTTTTTTAGCCTTTTCACATGGAATGACACACATGAACGTGATTATTGTCGTCACTGGACCTTTTGCTATGTATATTTTCCTCATTTCCTTCCACTGGGTATTTAGGAGGAACCTGTAATTGGTAGAAACTTCACTAATAAAATTTAAAAGGAGGTTTAAGACTGATACCACTCTGGAAAGAAGGGTAAACAGCTAGCCTGGGTCTGACCAAAGGTAACGAAATCCTAAAATTAGCACCTTTTAAAGCTGACAGTGAACATGTCTGCTAACTATTTCCCCTTGTTTACAGTCTTTATGCTAAGCTAAGATAATCTGGTGGATGTAGCTTCATGTTTAGCGCACAGACATGAGAGTGTTATTTAGCTTTTCATCTGATGCTCAGCAAGAAAGCGAACAGGTGTATTCCTCAAAATGTCTTATTTAAAATAAAGTGATTTACAGTATCCTGAGTCCACCCTTTATTTAAATAGGTGCATCCCTTTAAGTTCTGTAACTGAAATGTATGGTAGGCCTGTATGCTACAGCATTGTGCAATGTTAGTAGACTGAACTGAGTTCTGAACGTTGTCAATTACAGGGAGATTTGTACTTGTACTAAATTAGAAGTAAAGTACACATGGTTTTAGTTAAATCACAAATGCAGGAAAAAAAGATCATTAGGCTATGGGTCAAAAAATTTAGCTTTGGAGTTCTTTTATAAGCAACATATGTTCCGGATTTCCATGTAAAGACATTTTCTAACCATTTCCCACTCACCCAGACCAAAAACACAAAATATAAAGTGGGGCAAATTTTCATGACGTTCAAAGATTGCACGATGTCTCCACCAGGCTACACAGCTTTCAGCGGCGTGGATTTTGAAGGGACGTTTCATGTAAACACGGTAACGGACGACGACTACGCAGGATTTATCTTCGGGTACCAGGACAGCTCCAGTTTCTACGTGGTGATGTGGAAGCAGGTGGAACAGATCTACTGGCAGGCAAACCCATTCAGAGCCGTGGCAGAACCAGGCATCCAACTGAAGGTGACCGGAAAAAACCAATGCTAAGATAAAGGCCTATTCAAATTTTAGATTGTTAGCTGATGTCCTCCTGTGGATTGTGTAGTACTGTTTTACTCAGGGACACCTTTAATTTAACTCTTTAACTGATGTATAATTAGGTTTTATTATGTACTTTAATTGCAAACATGACTGTTGCAGAAATTTAACAGTTTAAAACCACTTTCTGATAAGGCACCCCACTATAAAGGGTTTATAAGCTGTAATAAATAATTGATTAATGTAAATGTATAGAGCAGTTGTAAGCCATTAATAAGAACAGATTTTGGGTTGCCAAGTTGTGGAAAAACCTCATCCAGCATGAATTAGCTTTTCTTTTTAGCCCTCTCTAATTCACTAGGAGATCCTCTAATGGACTGTTCGATCACTTGCCTTCTGGAAAAGTGCTGCAAAAGTCACTCACCTGCCATTATAAATCTTAATAAACCATTAAAAAATGTTCTCACACTAATCTATCAAGTCTGCAGTTGTACATGTTAAACAACTGTTTATAAATAGAGGGTCATCCAGATTTGTTAATTAATAAAAGAGCTAAAAAGAAAAGCAGGCTGAAGGATGTTTTTTTCACAACTTGGCAACCAAAATGTTGTTCTTATTAACAGCTTATAACTGATCCATAAAGCAGTAATAAATTATTTATGAGCGATTAATTACACAAACTTACAAGAGTTGCCATGCTATGCTAACTGATCTACTGCAATCGAAGCACGTTTCAAAGAGAGATGCTTCTTGTCATTTGTGGTGTTGAAAAGGCTGTGAAGTCGACCACGGGTCCAGGTGAAAACCTGAGGAACGCTCTGTGGCACACCGGCGACACAAGTGACCAGGTCAAACTCCTGTGGAAAGATGCTCGCAATGTTGGCTGGAAGGACAAGACTTCTTACCGCTGGTTCCTCCAACACCGACCTGCCGACGGATACATCAGGTACTGACTGAGTTAAAGGAATACTTTCCCTCTTTAGGGAAAAAAAGTACTTGTCTGAGGTAGTTACATGAGAAATATATTTATCAATTCAACTGTGTGCATTTAGATGGGTCCTTGACATGTTTAGTGGAGCTAGCACAAATACCGGAAGTTGGGAGAAACCTCTACCAAAAGAGAAATAATAAACCTAGCTGCCCCTAACTAGTCTTGCTTAAGAATTAACTCCCACAAATCCTGAATCCATTCGTTCCTGTGGTGTTACCTGTGGTCTGTTGGTGTGCAGAGTTCGCTTCTACGAGGGTCCTCAGATGGTGGCGGACACAGGTGTTATCATTGACGCCACAATGAGAGGAGGTAGACTTGGAGTCTTCTGCTTCTCCCAGGAGAACATCATCTGGGCCAACCTGCGTTATCGCTGCAACGGTGAGTCAAATGTCCGATGTGTCCTGTGTCCAGAAAGTGCTCTTCATTCCTTCAACAATTCATTTTCTGACCTTTGTCACAATTACATTGGCATTTGGGTTTGCATATTTTAATGACCCTATTATTAGTCTATTTTGATTGAAGTTTTTTTTTTTTTTTTTTACAAATGAACAATATTTAAGGGACATCACATTTAGTTGTTACAGTGCTACATAGTTGAAAAAAGCTCAACATGAAGTTAACATACATAAAAAGATTAAAGAAGGCATAGCCAGCATGTAAACATAAAAAACTGAATGAGCATTCTGATCAATTTAGGTGTGTTGTGTGAAATTATTATTTTTCCTTCGTTTGCTCTAACAGTTCTTTCTCTTCCTGTGGTTTCTCTCTCCAGACACTCTTCCCGAAGACTTTGACACCTACAGAGCCCAGCAGGTCCAGCTGGCGGTCTGATGACAACAAAAGACCACTGGGGAATTCTGGGAGGACTTTCCAAAGTAGAACTGGCGTCAGAAATAACATCAGCGCTTTGGAAACATTTATAAAATGTCAACCACAAGAGTCTGAAATATTTTATACATAAAAGCTGATCGCTATGCTTTTAACTCCTGCAAGAAGAGGAAACAGCAGTAAAATTACATATATATAATAATTATAATAATAATGTAATGTTTAGTTGTTACTGAACTAAAATTTCTTTCATAAATAATTATAAAAATAATCATTTGTACTTTTGAAAGAGAAACTATTGTAAAGATTTAACTGTCATGAATAAATGTGAATTTTGGTGTAATGTTCAGTATCTGGATGAATTTAAACTCTGCTAAGTGTGATGTGACCATTTAATAAGTCTGCACAGCTGTGCCTATTCAAAAAATACTTATTCTAGTCTTTAACCAATAATCATAGAATATTTGCTTATCAGCTATTATTTTTTAATTTGCAAACATGTCAGATGGCTTCAAGTCCGGAGATGTCTTCTAAGCTTGTCAAAGAAAAAAAAAAAAAAAAAAAAAAAAAAAAGACTGACAATAATATATTTTTGGGTCTTTAAATATCCAGAAAGGTGCTCTTTAAATTAAATGTATTAATGGTAAAGCCCTATCATATAATAGCTACACTGAAAAAAGGTAATGCATTTGGTTTTAAGTAACAGACATGACTTTTTTCCCAACTCAACAGCTTTTAGTGGAAATCAACATTCTGAACATTTCACAAGCATGCACATATCCAAAATAATCTTTTAAATTTTGCATTTGGAAATACAGATTACAAAATAGAAACGATAGCAAAGACAATATACAACAGGATTTGAAAACACCATGCATGTCCACAGCAACACGCTGCAGTGTTTTAAAATGACATCGGACAGTTTTTTTTTTTTAAACCGGCATATTCTACAAATCAAGACTATGTGCAGAGAAGAATCTGTCTTCCACATTCAATTTAATTGACATTTTTTTCTTTCATCTTATAAACAAATGGTCACATAAGGAGAATCACATGGCAACAAATAAATAGCTACAGATCTTTTACTACGACTTACAGGGCAACAGTGATATAATGCTATTCTCACTATAAGCTTTAGGTGGAACTTAAACTGTTTTTCCAGAGAGAGCTGTAGAGTCATTTAGAAAACCCCGGGTTATTAAAGGGAGATTTTATTCAGACCTAAAACACTCTAGGAACAAGCAGTAAAGACCGAGCAGCAACTCTTTCCTTTCATCCTGGGACTCACGAGACGCATTGAAACGAAGGACTCGTGTTTGAGCTGAACTCATCTGCTTAATCAGTTTGGGACAAGATTTAGATTCACTGCTTTTTCACCCAACATAAACACGGGCTGTGCAATCAAGCAATGCACGTTAGTAGTGGCTCAGACTTAAACAAGCAGATAAGTCAAAACAAAATACTTTAGAACGCGTAGAAAATATACTTTGAGGTGATTTGTTCATCTTATCTGTCAGGAAAATGGACTTCCAGCTTTCGTTCGTCGCCTGAAAAGTTTGCTTTCCACATGTTAACATTCCTAAAACCTCAGCAAATGTTTGGGAAATCACTGCCGAGTCTCAAAATGCAAATACATGCTCTGCATGCAAGAAGTAACTGTTTTTCCACCAAGACAGGATCAGGCAAAGATATTTTAGAACAAAGTTTACTTTTTTACCCTAATAAATGCCTTTATTTCCTCTCTTTAAAATGTGTATTAGCTGCCTAACTAAACTCAAATATTTACCATTGCTATCGTTGTTGTTAGCTAACCTTGTTAGCAAACCTGTGACAATTGAAAAAGGCATCTAATACCTTTGTCACATGTCGTTATATGGTACAGGTGTAGACCAGTGAGAGCTTCAACGTTTCTAACAAGTCTTCTCCAGTACAACATGCAACATCTACTATTACACCTGCAAGCTTTACATGTTTGGTAGATAAAACATGGAGAAGAGTTGTTTGACATGTTATCATTTTGATGGAATCACATTCTCCATGTCCAAAACATGTAACCTGCATTTTAGAGTCCCAGTGAGACTGTGTCGCAGCACCGTACAGTACTCTGGTAGTGGCAGTATGTGCAGTCAAAGTCAAAAACTGCTTCACTTCAGGACGCAACTAACTACTAAAGCCGAAATGACCAACAAGGAAATACATTCGGAGTGCAGTTCCTTTCCAACACAAGAGCACAAGCTGCACTGGAGTAAGCCCTTTCTAGTTTTGCATCCTCTAAAATCTTCACTGATAAAAAACCACACAAAAAAAACAAGACAAGCCAAAAGTTTACAGAGGAAAATAGAGAATTCATCTTTTCTTTCACATGAAAATATCTCCGGAGTATACATCGGGAGTAAAACAGTCAGCATTCACATAGGGCAGAACAGTCCCTGCTCAAAAGCCAGGAAGTCGCAAATAAAGTGCCAAACAACTAGTGGACTAAACACTTGTGACTAAAGCACAAAAACAGAAAAACAAAACCGAATGACACTAGCCCAAAACCTACCATGATAGGCGGCCACAACATAAAACAAGCATCTGATGCCTTAAAACACACGAGCATGGCTAGATCAAACTGATGAGAATCCGCTCAAAAATGTCTATCATGTCATGCAGTTATGCAGTTGACTGTGTAATGCAGAAGCTTCAGAAGATGAGAAGAGTCCACATATGCAAATGATGCACAAGCCGGGGTGGGTTGGGGGGGGCAGAGACAGAGAGACAGAGAGAGCGAGAGGGCGAGAGCGAGCAACAGTCAGATTCTTCAGAGAAGAACAAGGGGAGGACTGAAAGCAGAGAGATACGATTCTGGTCTGACTGTGACGGGACCAAAACCTCCAAAACATCAGGTCATTGGGCTAAAACTGGGACACTTTCCACAGAAAATACATTCTCTTATCATTGGTGAAGTAGCATTATACAGAGATGGAGGTAACAGAGTCACTTAACAGATAACTGAGTTAACTGTTGCCCAGGAGAAACCCATACATGCATCCCTTTAGACTTTATGTTCCACAACTCAAACCTGCGGACATATAGAAGGCCTTCATTTAGAGGTTTTGACTGTCAATTTAGTCATGCATTTTGTTTCAGCTATAGCGTATATGTACAAGGTCAGTGTGAAGGACTAGTATTCAACAGGATGACAGGAAGGAAGTGACAGAACAACTCAAAGTCACTGGCAATGCAGCAGTGACATTTGGCTCAAACACAATGCTTATTTTTTTAAGGAATAAATATACATTTGTTTCAGTGACTTAAAGGAAAAATCCAGCTTAAGATAATATTGGTGAAGTGCCGTGCATTTCCAGGACCATTTTTAAGTTTTTCTTCCTCCTATGTGGCCCAAACAAATAGTCTTAATAGCGTTTCAGTGATCTAAAACATTAACAGTACGTCCGATTTAGCATCAGTTCCTTCAGGATAAAAGAGAACGGGTGTCTTTCTAGACAATAATCACACAGGAAGAGAGGTGTTAAGGTGGAGAAGAATTCTGGAAAGACTGAGAAAATTACCAAGTGAAGACGTGGCAGGGTGAGAGGTTAAAAAAAGACAAACAAAAAAAACAGAAACCAATGTTACTTCATCTCAAAGTATGGCTGGATTTAGCTTTACTCCTTTCAGTTAAGATGTTCCTCTGACACAGAAAAATTTATAGTTCAGCGTGCGATTTCACTTGATTGTCATAGCACCAGAGCAAAACTCGATGGATGTCCTGCACTCATTATATAGTCAAACTAGTTGAATTTACATTTTTCTTTCATTGAATTCCTAAATTACAAATTTGACCATCGACTGAAAAATTGGCAATAACTAAGCCGGGCATTCGCCGTTTAGTCGAAGTTATAATTAAAATTTTTTCAACCATTTTGTAAAAGAATATGGAGCCCGTGAAGAAAGATAATTTAGATAAAATAAAAATGATTAATTGGGACTTTATTATTGAGACTTCACAGAGCAATAATAATGACTGAGCACTGTAAATAGCCTTGCTATCTCACATTATATATTCATTAATTGTTACTGATAGAGAAAATTGCCTAAGCTGACCATTAACAGCTCTTACAGGTCTTTTTTGTTGTTGTCGTTTGGCCTTGGCCTCCAATACAACACCATTTCTGAAGAAAAAAATCCAGCTAAACATCTAGAATGTGTTAAACAATAAAACATCAGAGGTGGATTTTTCCTTTAAGGGGCGTTTTTTTTTGTCTCATTTGCATAGGAATCACAGATCTGTTGGCAAGGCAAGGCAAAACAAAACCTTTGATGGAGGATTACAGCAGACAAACACTTCAACTGAAACAAACTGTACAACTGCAGAGGTGTGCAGTTAACCAAACGTGATTCCTATTCGGGGATGGGGGGTAGGTGGGTGGAAAGCCTTTCCAACAGCGCTTTAGGTGAGTAAATGATTAGCACGTCTGTACATGAACATTACAGTATAGCAAACATGATCCCACACACCTAAACACACCTCTCAGGGAAACTCTGACAAAACGCAGACTAGAAATCTGAAGTGAATGACTTGAGTGATTTTGTTCCACACATTTTGGCAAGGGAGACTGCGTCATGGATGTAGTTAGAGATAAAATCAATATATACATTTTCAGATGAAACTCGTGTAAACATTTTCCGATAGGCAAGGTGTCGTAAACAATTTTAGACTCTACTACATCCCTGATTGTTTTTGTCACCATTTTTGTTGTCTGTAATACTGAATGGAACGGGGCCGATCTTGTAGAATAATAGCGTACAATACTAGATATATAAATACACTCATTCTTTCTTAAACCAAAGCTTTATGTACTATATCCGGTTTACTAAATGGAGTAAAACGACGTTCTACAATAAAAATCCTTATTTCATAAACTCTTATGAAAACAACCATTTGGAGGCTTCAATAATATAATTGGCCATTAAAATCCCTATACTTTGTAAGGTACTTTTGTTATTGATGATTTCTCTGGCAAAGGTCATTAGCGTTTTTGTTAGAGCTTCCCCGTCAAGGAGCAAAAGCCTCCCCATAATTGCACTGCTCAAATACTTCAAACCCATCCTTTCATTTGTTTTTTTGTTTCATTTTTAGCCCCACTTTAAAAAAAACACCAACAATTTGGCTATAAACTGTACCGATACAAAATACAGTACATTGATTTGTCAAACCTTACACAACATAACCACAGATATCACTGACTGAAAACTTAAGTTCCTCTCAAATACAAGAAAATGTTACAATAAGTTACGAAAATACGCTGTCACATTAGACACTTAAGTAGAACAGTAGAATACTCATGTAAGGCAAAATCAGGTGATTTCACAGTGACGACTTAAAAAGATTTAAGATTTTAGTGTTTAAAAACAGACCGCTTCCGTCACCGAGAAGAAGTTCAGTCTGGATATATTATTGGCTTTTCACCGGCAGAAAATTAATGTGGCCATGTTTTTCTTGCTTTCTAGTTTAATAGAAATACCTGATGATTTTCTCAGAAAAAGTTAATTCAAGTGGCATAAAACCGACCCATTTCTGGAGCACGCAGCATTTTCTGGAGCTGTGCTAAAAACTATGACATTTTAATTTGACCGTTGGGCTGCAGCATGGCAACGTCTACCACGTCCTACGTCAGAGAATGGCACATCGAACACCAAAGAGCAACTATGGGGAGGTTTTGCACTCCTTCATTAACCAAGTAGCTCAACAAACACATATATAAATATGTTAGTAATTAATAAATAGACACAAATTACATCAGTGCAATTTTACAATATGCCTACAGAGAGCATTTTGGCATCAAATTTAAATTATGAAATGGAATATAAAATCTTTAACCAAATAAATAGAACATATAAATACATAAAGCATCAAAACATACAGTACATGATGAAAATAACATTTGGTTGTCAAAAATAAAGCTTTGAGTGTGAAATAGAAAGCCGTTACGGCATGATGGGAAAACCGATTCATTTGATTGCAGGGTACAAGCAAACCGGCTATGGAACATTTTTCTTTGTTTTTTTTAACCCAGCCGGTGTAACGGGTACGGTTTTGCCCAATGTCCTAGCAGCTTCCTGCTACGAGCAAATTTCAAATTTCAACAAAACAAATATTAAAGTGGATATGAAAAGGGAAAAAAAAGTCAATGTGCATTTTTGGAATATATGTGGCATGTAATGGTACACCGTAAACACAGCAGGCTAGCGAAAGCGCTGAGCGACCAATCTCATTCAAAACGATGGCGAGGCCATTACCCGGCAAGCCACTGGATGTCTTTTTCCCTGTTGTCTTTTGGTGGCGCATCGTTTCAAAGGGCTTCACGGAGTCGAGGGCGAGGTCGGACAGCTAGACGGCCATGCAACGAGGGAGAGGGTTCATCCTGCCCTTTATTTCTCTCCATTCACAAGTTAGTGTAGTTTTTTTCTTCTTGTTCTTGGCAACAGTCAGTTTCTTACGCTACAGCCTGTCCATCCTGAACGTGTCCTCGGTGGCGGGGTCAGCAAGCACCATGTCAGGATCGTTGAGCATGTGCAGTCCGTCCAGGGTGAGTGGGTCGATCTTCAGCTCGTCCAGAGGAAACTGAGAGTCCGCATCAAAACTGACGTCGCCGACATCCGCCAGAGAGTTGGTCAGCTCTTTGGAGAGGCTCGGAGGAGACTCCCCTGTGACTGAGATACGTGACATCAGAGAAAGAAGTGGGTACTGACATCTGAGAAAGACGGGGCAGGTTCAGCAAGTATCATGTGAACATTTTTAGACAGGGTCAAAGAGGTTAAAAGAAGTATTTCGCATTTTGTAATTATTAAAAACAGCAACTACTTAGCCAGCTAGTTCCTAGCATGGCATACTGGTTATGTTTGTAATTTTGACGATGTATAGACAACATTATCCATAAATATTTTCATTAGTTAAAATCAATCTGTTATTTTACACGTTACTTAAAAAACAATATTTTCAGTTTAAAAAATGCCACCATCTGAAATGTTTGAAAAGACATTGTTACACGTCTGCACATTTGTGCTGTTGCAGCACCAAACATTTACAGAAAACTAACTATCAGAACTTGGGTTTCTTTTTGCTATTGATTCTATCTCAGTTCCAATAACTTAGCACTTCCCAAAGTAGTGATCTGTCACATCACTAAAAATAGGTCCAATAGGCCAAAAATAACAGGTGGACTGAATCATACAGGTTGTAAAAACAGTTTAGCCAAATTATATAAAAGACTTTATTTAGAGGTGAAACCGTGATGTCACTAATGATTCCTCATTGTACAGGAAAACCATGAGCGTGCAAAACTACAGCAAGTAAGGCAGGAAGGAGTGTGACGATACACCTAGCTCAGGAGACGAGATGATACACGATATTGGGTTCAAAAGAATGAGACGATATTTTAACACTATTTTGAAGAAATTTTCAATGACGAAATATGACTGGAAAAACTGTCTTTCATTCGACTGAAAGACACAAAATGCAAAACAATGCAGGTGTATTTTGAAATGTTGCTTCCAGGGTTTGAAATTAACTTTTTTTTTTTTTTTTTTTTTTAAACTGCCTGTATTTTTTTTTTTCCAGGAATAACATTCAGCTTATTTAGGCATCATTTAAAGTAAATAATGTTCATTCAATATATTTACACAAAAATATTACATGCTGTGTTTGCATGCACAAAGGACACGTGTTTCAGTACATGATAAAAACAGTTCAACTACTAATGAATAAGTCTTTATCTCAGTTGAAATCTCAACAAGAGTACATAGCTAAAAATAAATCTGGATCCCAGCAAGCAAACAAAAAAATATTCCATTTTAATACAAAAGTTGGCCAACGAAAATAAAACCAAGTGTCACCTCTTACATTGTTTTCTTGTCCAAATAGATTTGACTGAGCTGGAGAATTGGGTGATCTTCAGACTGCTTTTTTTGTTTATTTTACCATTGGACATATTTCTGGCAATGTCGCTGCATGCCGAGATCACAACTGTCACTATGTCTAGTACAATGTTACTGTTAATCAATACTGCACTTACTGAATAAATTACTCCACATTATGTATTTATAGTGCACCTTCTGGAAAGCTATAGTATCATTCATTGAACATAAAACCAGTGAGAGAAAATGACAGATGGCTTTGCTTGTGCTTTAAGAAGAAGAGGGTAGAGGCTCATTTCAGCCTGGGAAAGTAGTAAAACTTAATACTACTTATTGGGGTAGTACTACAAGTGCAAGGTGCAGCTTAAGCAAAGATAAGTGGAATTTTTGCAGCCCTGTAAAATCCAGTTTCCACTTTGTGCGCCAGCTACAACCTAATAACTTCCTGAATAACACTCAATGGTACCTGTTAGGATGATGTTGGGGATGTTGCTGTGGCTACTGTAGCCGAGTTGCTGGGAGTCCTGTAGGCTGCTCCCGGTGAGGCCCATCATGGCGGCCTGTGTGTAGTTGAGGGTGGAGCACTGGTTGTAAAGGCTGGTGGAGCTGATGGGGTTCTCAATCATGTTGAACTGCTCCAGCTAAAAAGTACAGAATTGTCCAGTCAGAGTGTATAAAAGACTTTGTTTGATGATTTAGTTGCCTAACGGCGGCCTCTGTGCGGCCACGAGTTTAGTTTCAGTTTCGATAGTTCCCCAATGCGGGTGGAGTTTGTAACATATCTTCATGAGAGTAGAGTTGATTGCCTGAATTAGTCGTGGTCCATCTTGTGTGACTGCCCGTGTGCGTGACTGATTATAAGTAAGTGTAAAGAAGGAATCATTCTATGTTCTACTCTGTAAGCTGTAAAGAACAGGTCTCAATGCTAACTGTTAGCATGCTAAGCGGAGATTATTAGCTAAAATGAAACTGGACAACTACTATACTATCTTAGTTGTATTATGTTTGTAACTGACAGAGATATGAGTTACACCAGCTGCTAGTGTAACTTTATGTTTCTAGTGATTAATGAATATTGGTTATGTATTAAGCAGAGTGATAACTCTGTTCATGTGATGCAGCGTCAAGGTTTCTGATTATTGCTAATTTTGTTCTTGGCAGACCACACACTATAACTATTGGAATCATACGTCTGTATGACTACTGTTAAAGGCAACCAAGATTGAAGAAAGTAAAAGACTGCTTTGTGGGTGTTCTAATCGATGCCACCTGAACAACACATCTTTAGACCAGTGAATATAGTCCTTATTGAAATCCTCGGTGACACAGAGGCTATCAAAAGAAAACATTTATGCCATTGCTGCTTATTGTTTGTGCGTTCTGTATCACCTGGTGAGAAAGGGCATTGGTCTGCCTCAATGCCAACTGCTGATCGTAGAAGGAGTCGCCAAATATGCTGCCCACTACAGGAATGTGCTGGAGGAAGAGAAGTCACCCACAAAATTAGGAATAAATGGCAAGAGGGCAGCTACAATTAAGACACAAAAACAAAATTAGCCAGAAGCCAAGTTATAAGCAGACATTTTAGCCATGGAATAACAGATAACACAAGCAAAACGCAAACTAAGCAATAATCCAAAGCAAATGGGTAGGGCTGTTGCGGTTCAGAGACAAAAAGGAGCCTAATAAAACAATACAAAAAAAAAATGAAAAAGTGATGTTCTGTGACACACTAAATCATTTTAACACAAGGAGAAAACTAAATAAATAAATAAGACATGAAATGAAAGTTTGAGCATGATGTGGTTGTTTGTCCCATCCCTGTGGAAAGGTCACACAAAAGGGCAGTGAGGTGTTGACTGCGGTAGCCCTCTTCACCGACACAAACACAAATCAACCTGTTAAAAAGGGCAATTCTGGTATTTGTCCACCTGAGTGTTATTCTGATATTTTTAGTCCATTACTACTGTTGGTCTTGGTATAACTAACTCACCACCTCTGGTGTACAGATTTGACTCCAGCAAGAATGAGTGCATGCTCCAAACTGTTTCAGCTGAACAGAAATCATCTCAGTTGTACCAAACTGCATAGCGCAGCATTTCCACAGTAGGTAGCTCAACTTGCATGCTGGCCTAACCACCTGCAGGACTAGGCCTTGTTCTCTCTCCCACTCAAACTATTTTAACACTAGCCTTTTAGTCCCTGATGCACCACAGGTGACTCAGGGGCTTTTTACGCCTAAAAATCTAACCCACGGTTCTCATTTTACTTATATATTATACATTTGATCCAGTTAGTTTTGATTTAACATTGCAATTATACGAGCGCACTAAAGAACTATACAAGACATACCTGTGTCCTGTTGTCATCACCTACGTTAGCTGCATCGCCCTATGCTTGCAATTGATTGGTTTCTAGATGGGTGTGCATCTGATGTCGGCATGTTGTCAATTAGGCAGGTAGCCTTCTATAGCGGTTTGAATATATGGAGAAAATGTAATGAAGATATTGGGTGGTGATGGGGCAATGGATAAGACACCTGCCTTTGGTGTGAGAGACTCGGGTTCAATCCTCCACTGTTACCCATCCACCACTGTGTCCCTGAGAAAGACACTTAACCCCTCGTTGCTCCAGAGGCATGCGACCTGACATGTATAGCAATTGTAAGTCGCTTTGGATAAAAACGTCAGCTAAATGAATAAATGTAATTTTATTGCCGTTACAATAATATTGTGTGATTAACACCAGAGCTGACCAAAACATTTGGTCACCTGCACATCTCTGCTGTACAGCAGCGGCTCGTTTTGCTCAGCCAATGTGGAAGTGCCTTAAAAATCTAATGATCTCAATCGCTAGTTTCAAGTCTTCTTCAATACAGCATGATGTTCATTTTAAATTATGGTCCCACTTAGAGGAAAATAGATGATAACGCAGCGCTTGCTATGCTTTAGGGTGGGGCTACCTCGTGATTGACAAGTGACTACCAGGTAGACCTGTCAATGAGTTTAAAGGTAACTGGTTTCCACTGCACTGTGTAAATTTGAGTGCCGTCGGAGTCGGCTGTTCAATTTTCCGGTAAGTAAATTTTTTCAGGCCAATTTTTCGCTAGCCAAAATTGGCATCCAGGTTAATATGAATTACAGATACACTCTGCAAACCAAACTAACCAGTGCCACCCTCCATGCCAAATTTGAGGCTTTAAATTGTAGTCCACAAACCAATGGGTGATGTCACTGTGACTACATCCACTTCTTTTATAAGGTCTATGGTTCTCACTTTAAAGATTCCCTGTGGCGTGTTGACTTCTAGTTATAAAGCTGCTTTTATATGAATGGGTCCATGTTTAGTTCACTTCATTCCACTGATCTGCAGGTGGCGGTAACACACCACGATATGCAGCCATGTGCTGACAAAGACAGTGGAGAAGAAGACTGCAAGCCAGTAAACATGGATGTCAACAACAACTAATTTTTTTATGAGGAAGGAAATGCACATTTGTTGGACCTCAAATATACACATAATGCTTTTTGGTGAGTAACACTGGATGTCCACATAACTTTTGTCAATTTACAACTCCACAGGGCACCTTCAACTACATTATCTGTTTAAATATTTTAACACTGCCAGTGATTCAGTTGTACTGATTTTGACAAAATAACTGCTTTACTATGTGTGGCCTTTTGCCATGAAGTGGCCTTGCACATTGAAAAACAATCACAGAAAGTGTATTATTAAGACACATACGGCAGACTTTGCCTTCAAGCCAAATGTTTTACTGAAGACGCAACAGAGATCTGATGACTTTTCCCCATTAGTGAGAGTGATATGTTTCGTGTGTGTATGTGAATAGCACATGTAAACTGAGGCAGAGTTTACCTCTGTGCTCCAACAAGCTGCTGGGAAGCTCTTGACTCAGAAAAGACAAATGAGTTTCACCATAAAGTCTGACTGATGAAAATGAAGTCTCACAGTAATCAGAATATTATTCTGAAGTGTGACAGTTTGAGCTAGAGCATATTACCAATTTGTCCAAAACAATGTGTTACAGTAAAGCTGAAAATTTTAACAAACAGCTTCATAATTTACAATGCTGATAACCAGCTGGCTCTTCAGTCTGGACCAACTCTATCGTGAAGAGAAGATGGTTTAATGACTATGGCTGGCTAAAGTAACATAACTACCCCTCACACACCGGGAAAGACTCGCTTTCACAACAAACCTGCTAGGCTCTCACACGCAGGTTACCCACAAAGCCACCGTCCTTAAAAGGGAAAGCTCGACCTGTAAAACACAGGTGCAGTTAGACTGTGGGTGTGGAAGAAATATTCAGGTCCATTACTTAGGCAAAAGTACCAATACTAACCTCACTTTGAAAATACTCCACTACAAGTAAATACTTCACTGAAGTATTTCTGATTTGGATGTTCTGCAATTTAAACCTCATTACAGTATAAGTATTATAGCAAAATGTACTTAAAATACTCACTGTGCAGTAAAATGGTCCCCGTCAGCGTTTTACAATTATATATGATGTTTTTTTTATTTGTACAGTTTAAAATTACAGGGACAGTGCACATTAAAAAACATTTCTGTAAATGTGCCAGTTTAGCCAGCTTGGTTAATGTTAGACTGTAGATTCTTGATTAATATTACTACTGCATTAATGTGTGTGTTGAATTTCATTGCTGTAGATGTTTACGGTTGAGCTAACTTTAACTACTTTATATTCTATTGGGTAGATTAATCAATGCATCATATTCTGCAAGATCATCATGTTTCACTATTTGCATATGTACAGTATGTTATTTAAGAAAAAAAAAAAAAAAAAAAAGTATATCTAGTGGGGAACAAGCGATATGTTTTTTTTCTGGGCCGATCCCCATTATTAGTAACCAATTAGACCAATGACCGATATGTGGAACCGATAAACATTTGCTTTAAAATGTTTAATCTTGGTGTCAAAAAGAATAACACAAACTTTGTTAAAAATAACAAGATTAAAGTTAATTATCATGTTTAATCTTTATAAATAGTAAATTAAATGAATTAGAGCTCCATCCCAGAGATGGACTTGTTAACTACGATTTATAAATTATCATAAACTTTGTCTTTACCTGCTGCCATTTTTATTGTGTTTATTTTATATTGTTAGGATTTAATTGATACATTGTTTTTTCATTATGTAATTGCCTTTTTAAAAATATTATTAATATAGTTATTTCAAAAAGAATTCAGAACAGTAATCAAATTTAATATTTTATAACTACTAACTGTTTTCAGAGCAGCAACAAAAGTAAAGTTTACAGCAGCAAAGTCACTACATAAAATCAGTATCTCACTGGAAACAAATGGAACATGTAAAATAAACTATATTTCTGACATCAAAATACTGAGTGAAGTTTAGAAAAAAGATGTCAGTCAGTTTCAGTCCTCCTCCTCCCTCTGCTGCTGCTGTAGAGGGGAACTGGTTTCTCTCAACAAGCAGCTGAGTTTACAAGTGTTTGCAAAATTTTAAAGGTACCTAGCATCTCAGCTAAAGGCTACAGACAGAGATTTAGCTTGTTTATAACTTGCTATGAGTCGAGCTAGCACATGTGCTTGTGTAAAACCAAAAACACAGCTGCGGTGGATGAGACATAGATTAAAATATCGCTTTGTGCACGTTCCTGCTTGTTGTACTGATGCCGTATCAGCCTTTTACTAGTATAGCTGGTTTTGCTGTACTTACTTACAGTAACGGCCGTAGTCACGGTAAACTTGTGTAAGCTACATAGATGTCTGCTCACTTCGCTCAGCGTGTGTGTGTGTAGCGGAGCTCTGCTGAGGGGGGAGGGAAGGGGCTGCAGTGTGATGGCTCGCTCATTCTATTGGCTATATCCGCACAACAGTCAGTGTTGATAGGCTATTACTCGTGACTTGTAACCAATCAGCTAGTACTGTGGGAAGGATATTGTACTCACCACTCTGTGGGCTCGAGCCCTCGATCAGACTGAGAAGCAGCTGCATCAGAGCCAAAGGAGAGCATTTTTTTATTAATTAATTATATCGGCTAACTGTTTTTAAAATCACCGACGCAGATTATTGGAAAAATGCTGAATATCGGCGCCGAGAATCGGCCAGACCGATTATAATATAAAAATAGATAAAAATATGGAGATATCCTCCTAAAACTTTTACAAAATGAACATTTTCTGACTAGCAACTGGTCAGGGCCTCCGTCAAACGCCATGTTGTAATGCACACAGTGAACAGTGACAGCGGTGATGAAAAAATGATTTATGCAGCTGTTGACACCATGAGTGGTTAACTGCCAATACAGAGAATGAAAAGCAGCCTAACTCATCTACAATTAGCTTTCCCCCAGGTGCAAAGCCCTTCCCCAAACAGCAGCTAGCTCGGTGGGTGGGCCCTTACTTGAGGCGAGCCGCCAGGGGAGAAGCCTTGATTGGAGACTGGGGAGGTTGGAGACTGAGTGGCTGGTGAGCCAGTCTGATTGCGGTACTGTTGGAGGGAAGAGGGTTAGCTAGCACTAAGCGTCATGCCTGTTACACACACACACACACACACACATCTCAAAGGACGGGTTGTGAGAGGCAGTGGGCTTGGATCTGCTCATTATGTATGTGTGTGTGTATAGGTGGGAAATATTAAAAACCACCACGAGAAAAGATGTGGTGCTACTCTGTGGCTACCTAGTTTGTCCAGTGCGTGAAGAGCTGCGGGTGTTACTCTAGTTATATAGCTAAAGTTGCTGCATTATAGAGAATGCTTTACACACAAATTCAACCAACTACATCTGTAAATGCCTTAATCAACACAAAAGCTGAGAAAATGCTACCTGCCAAATGGTGAGAAGAATTTGTCAACTTTAAAAAGGACCTGCAAGCATCTTCCATAGCAAAAATGTGAAAATAAGTGAATTGAAAGTGATAAAATACTCTTGTTTGAAGGTAACTGGAGTAAAAATGGTTGTCAAGAGTAAAGATGTCTTTCTCTTAATTAGGTGATTGACATTAACTGTTAATTCTGCTCCCACTTCCTGACTACACTTCCTGATTTCTTACCGAGCTGATGCTGATGCTGGCGGTGGTCTGGCTGTCTGGGGAGGGGCTGCTGGCGGTACCAGGGGAGGCCAGAGTTGGCAAGGTGATGAGCTGGATGCCCTGCGACAGGGCCTGCTGCTGCTTCTGGAGGTCACTGAGCAGCTGAGCCTGGGCCTGAGCCGTCAGCTGGTTGAACAGGGGGTACTGGGAGAGCTGCTGCTCCAGGGTCAAAGACTCTGTTGGCACGGCCTGAGGAAAGACGCACATGGACTGCGTTTAGGCGAGATCCATAAAATGCAAATTACGTTTAATTAACTACAGCTGTTTGAGTGTTATTTCAACATTGTGTTCACCATAGCTAATAGTGTGGAGACATACTTGTGTAATAATAGGATTGTGTTGACTATGCTTTTTAGCCAGTTGTATAGGGATAACTGTCACTCCACTCATGTTATAGCGGGAGTCCAGCAAACCAAAACACGACAAAGCTTTAGGCCACAACTTTAAGTCAGCTGAGCAGAACCTACCTGTGTGATGTTAACGGGTGAGGAGACAGTGGGTGAAAGTTGCTGTGGGGACTGCTGGAGATGGAGGTCAGAGGTGAGGGTGAGGGGCACCACGGGTGGTTGCCGGCGTTGTCCCGTTACAGTCATGGTGGGCTGGGATGAGGTGGGAATCCCTAGCGAGGAAAATGTTTTTTAGAGTACACATAAAAGGTTTCTTTGTATCCCACTGAACTCAAACCAACTAAGTGCTGTAAATTTAAACTGCAAGACAAATGGCAACAACAAAGTTTTCTGTTGTACTGCTGAATGTACATGTCTCTTATGTCCTCACCTGGGGTACACTGTACTAAAGTTATTACCATGGCTGGCAGCGCTGATGCCCAGGTGGGTGAGGTTGGTGGTCAGGCTGCCCGTGCTGTTGGATGAGCTGAGGGAGGGGAAGGCCACGGTGTCCTCGGGGTCCAGCGGGGTGGACAGTGGAGGGGGGAACTGGATGTTGGTCAGATCAGGCAGCGAACCACCGGTGTTGTGTGCAGCTGGGAGCACGGACGGGTTCAACTCCTGGTCTGGTGATGGGAATATACTAAAAGACACATGTTCTATGAGACATGAGAACAGTTACTCTTATTTCACCCAACTTCTGAATTTTTCTCTGACATAGTGATTTGACCCATCAAAACGGAAAGTAAAGAACCTGATGCTTTGTGGCATTATTCACCACATTTAAACTTGGCTATTTCTGTATGAAAGCCTTTTCTGAATTTCTGAGTTTCTTATCCGATCCCAATTAGGAATGTAGGCCTATGTTTACAAATGTTTCCGATGTAAACCAACCCAGAAGCGCATCTGAAAATGTTCAGGATTCTTGTATTAACTTGATTAACAGTCTTGGCCTGATCAGCAGCCTTTGGGTTTTTACTAGGATGCTTATCAGTTGTGTTAATACACCCATAATGACCATTTCCTGTAGGACTAGAGAACACATGGCTGTGTGACTGATAGCCTGCTAATACTCCAGTGGTGTTTGACTGTAAACAATAATAATACAATATACTTAAACCGCTCACTTGATTCCCGGGACATCACACGTGTTGGGTTTTGATGAATCATCCTACCGAGAAAACATAATCATGAGCCGCAAATATAAATAAATGTATCATAACAAGTGTACAAGTACAGACCTTCCCTTTTCCCCCGTCAGTACCTTCTTGTCATCCCACAACTGTTTCTGGGCATCCTTGTCTGCATTTGACTCTGAATTCTCCGTCCCAGGCACTGTTAGCAGCAGTACTAATTAGTGAAACAGCAAGACACAGTTGCTTGCGATGACAACATACATAACAATTGAAATCGGTACAAGAAATGAGTCATCAATATCCGAGCCAGTCAAGCAGGATATAGTGCTGTTCGCTAGATTTCTTAGCGTCTAAAAATAGCAAGGTGACCACCAGACAGACTGAGTTGATGCCAGCTGATCTTGGCTTCATTATATCATAGCCTCACACATTTAAGTATATAATCCATGGATAATCAGTGAATTATTGATCCTCCTTTCTAGACCATCTTGAGTCAGCTCTATTCAGAGATGTTACTTCTCTAAAGCCTGCTGAGTACTGGTACAGTACTGAAGTGACACGTTGCCAGAGTTCAAGTATCCATTTACACCATAAATATCTCATTAAGGGTCTAGATCTACTTCTTGGTGACATCAACACTTTTATCATTTAAGGTTCGCCGCCTGCATTAGTGGATTGCACATTAATAAATAAAAGTGGCTCAGCGTGTTTGTAACTGGATATTTCATTACCTCGTTTTGGCTGCAGCTCTTGTGACCCCCCTGCAAACACCTCCTGGGGCTTGGGATTCATGGCGCTCTGGTGTAAGGCAGAATCCGAATTTGTCCTGTATGTGTTAGAAAGATGAGAGGTCAGAAAAATCACTGCCAAATCCCCTATACTGGCAGAGAGCCAATTCTACAGCATCAAATCCATCAAGAATCACATTCTCTTAAAGACCTTTACTTGCCTTCATACAGCCCAATACGCAGCCTTCTGTGTGTTGGCTGAGTTTGGGAATTTCTTTTTACCCACACAGTTGCAGAGTCACATAATTAATAATTTTTGCAATTGAGCTGTGTGAGGTTGCATTCCCTTGTTGGACATGGACATGGGGAGGAGGCTTACCTTCTCCAGCTAGTGTCTGGCGGCGGGGAGAGGTAAACTGAGCTGTAAGGACAGCTGTCAATGTGAATTTAGTTAAGGCTAATAAAGTAGAGGGGATGAAAAATGGATCTAAGCTAATCCACAGTTTCATGCCTATAATAGACCTGATACATAATAAATGACCACACAAAAGTGTTACTGGGATCCAATTACTTTGAAAAAGGTTTCAGACAGTGTCTTGTGATCTAATATTACTAAGAATAATCTTGTCAACAGCAGTGTAACAATACAGCGCATTGCCTGGTGTCATTCAATAACAGGCTGTCAACACAGGTGATGAAACAAACAATTCATCTCACCCTTTGTTCAGAATCTATTGAACAACACAGAGCCTTCTCCTCTTTCGATCACCGCATCTAGTGCATTTTGTTTTATATAAATAATCATAAGAAACCACTGTATATGACTCACACTGCTTCACTATGGAGGTGTCAAATGTTAATTGTTTTTGTTTATTAATTCTTTAAAACCCATTTGGGACATGACTTGTTACAGTTGAAGGGAGTATTCAGTGTAATAAGTTCTAATTACAGACTATATTTTGACAAGATAACGTGTATGTTTACTAAGCATGCTAGTCATGTTAGCACAGCCCTTAAAGCCTATCTAATTTTATTTAAAAGTCAGACATGGAGGAGCTTTCCATGATATAATTTAGATCCCCAAGTACAAATTCAAATTTAAGTTTGATATTGCAACTATAAACATTACAGTTGAAATGAAAAATGTATCGTATTTCCGTCTGTGAGCATTTTAGGACTCTTGTAAATTATAGCATCACTAGAGGAGGAGCAGTAAATCAGTGTGTTCAGACCTAGTGTTATGTCTCTAAACATGCCAACTTAATTACACTAACAGACTAAAGTGCAAGATTAAGAATGATGTCCCAGCAGCCTCTGAAGCTTCAGAGTATTAATGAATCCAGTCGAAACATTCTCAAAACCTTATGCTTCCAAAAACACAAAAGGATATCTGGCGTCCGTGTTTGTCGACTGATAACGGCCGGCGGTGAGGAGACGTGATGCGGTTCCGGTCACGGTAAACACGCTCCACCAGCCCGTGGTGCCTAGTTGTCCGACTGGTATCCAGCACCGAGTTCTACAGTGAACACACCAGGTGAATGAGGCCAGCAAAACAGCTCACTTACACAACAAAACTATGTCTTAGGATAATGTCTTTAGGATTTATGGTGCAAATGTGTTCATTTCAAAATGAGTCAAGCCATGGGCCCCCCATATTGATGCTTGAGTTGGCAAATGTATTTAAAGATGGAAAGCCATGACAAGCAATGATATACTTTAAAATTTAGGAAGCAAATTACACTGCAGGGTAGAACTGGTAGAACTTGTGTAACAGACTTCTGGCTTCCTTTCGCTCATGAACCACGATAAAACCTGGTTGGACCAGCAGGTAATTTCTAAACACTTTACTGCTGTCCTAGCCTTGACTAAACCTGCAGACTTTTAAAAAATGTGGAATTATCTGTTTTTGAGCCAATCTTTCACCAATACAACAGATAACTGCAACCTTTGTATGTCCAATAATATCGCCAACAGCTAAGAAAAGTACACTGGTCGAGAACAAGCCATTGATTTACCAGCCGAGAGAGGCTAAGGGCTCACCTGAAAAGGCAGGTCAATGTTGCCATTTCCAATCTGATTGACATTGGGCAGTGAGCCTCCATAGTACTGTCCACGATTCTGCCCTAGTTGCAAATACTGGGTCTTCTGTAACTGCAACTGTGCAAAGTAAAATTGCATGAAAGCATGAGTGAATGATTGGTCTGATTCACAAAAAAAGTGATGCTACATATGAACGAGGCCTGCCAATCCAAAGTGGTGACATGAAAGATGAATGAAACCATTAACAGACGAAACATGATGAGACAGGCAGATTGGCTGTTTCATGAACAGTCAAGAGGAAGACAAATCAGCTGAGGTGAATGACACCTGACTGACAGCTGGTGTAACTACTTTCCATGTAACACACCTGGTGATTAGCCATGTGTCTTAAAACTTAACCAGCCACGCAAAGAATGTGTGTTATTACAAAAACACTGTGATGGGAGTAATTTTTTGCAAGTAATGAACTGACTGATAATGATCCGAACAAATGCAATGGATTGATGGTGGAATGGCGACATAAAGAAATCTGGTAGAGACCACAAAACTGACTAGTTAATCTTTTCCCCTTGCAGTAAATGACAGTACAGCTCAGATTTACCCTAATGCAACTTGCGGGCATCATTTCCAGCAGCAGGGCCTAACAATTAGCCCAAACATTTCCTGGCAACAAGATGTTCATTCTTTTGTGGTTAAGAGAGGTAAAACGATTGTTTGATTGATTACCAGAAAATGAAGGGGCAACAATTTTGAAAAATAATTTTAGTCATTTTTAAGTTAAAACTGCAAACATTGTATTGTTCCAGCTTCTAAAATGTTAAGATGTGCTGCTTTACTCTGTTGTTTATATATATATATATATATATATACACACACACACACACACACACACACACACACACAATGTAAATAAGTTTTGTTGCAGATAATTGTAATGGGATTTTCCTGATCTCATTTTGTGATACTTCATACAGTAAACTAGGCTGCAACTGTGATATATTACACATTATACATTATCATTGAATGTACTGCTTGATTTCTTTCGATCTCTTCTTTTGATTGATCAATTAATTGTTTAGTCTATAAAATGTCAGAAAATTGTGAAAAATGCTCATCATAAAATATCCAACAGCAAACCAAAAGATCTTCATTTTAAAATACAACAGAGAAAAGCACCAAATCCTCAATTTTTGAGAAGCTAGAACCAATGTCAGAATGTTTGGAATTTTTGCACAATATACGACGTATCAAACTTAATTATCAAAATAAATTCTACCAATGGATACCACAAGTGGACTATTGGGATACTGGGTGATTTTGATAATCTACAGATTTATCGATAACAAAAATAACCATTAGTTGCACGGCTATAGTGGTTAAGTCACCTGTTTCACATTGATGGGATAAAGTTGCCAAAGTTACACTGACTTAGCTTAACGATAACGTAGGCTTACTAAATTAAACTGTTAGACATGGAGCTAGTAAACAGAAGAATGTGGGTTGTTGAGAGCTGTAGGTACTTTCCAGCCTGATATTTGCTTTTTGTTAAAAATAGCAAGCTGCTACAGAGCGAAAGGAGAGGGTAACATTAAGCTGGTTAACGGGGGGGGTCCACAGCTGGGAAGGCTGGTTAACATCTGATAAGCTAGCAAATGCTAACTTAGCCCTCTCAGAGAGATTGCTCTAATGAAGTTTCTAGCAGCTGACTTTCCTAACATCTGGTCGTCCTGTGCTTTACATATCAGACAATTTGTTTGCCAATGAAATGACAGTGACCGCTCAAAACAGCCACAGACAGAGCGCAGGTGCACATTATTCACAGCTCCTGCCTAACGTTAGCTAAGCTAGTTAACGCTGTACACGAGTAACGCTAGCTTGCTGTATCCGAATGACGCTGGCAATGATTTTAACAGGCAAAGTGAAAACATCACTTGGGGGTATTGATCTGACGCAGCTAAGGACGTTAATATTAACTTTAGCTACTTAGCATCTCAACGTTAACATTTAACGTTATCTCCGCAGCGTTCGTAGCTGCCAAACAGCGGCGCAACAACACATAAACAGCCGGGGTGTGCAGGTCTTACCCGCGCAGCTCTGGTGATGTTCAGGTCTTTCATCACTTCTTCAAACGCAGCAGTCTCCTCCGCCTGTTTCTGATTATGCAAAGCGATTTTTTCGCTGAATTTGCGAGGATTGTTAGAGGACGCCATCTTTCCCCTCTTCTTCTCAATGGAATGTTACGTTACACACAACGCTAAGGCCTTCTGGTGTCGTCATCACGCACGGTCAGCGGCACCAACGTAGCGTGCTGATGTTTTTGTCTTCTTGCTCCAGCTGTTGACAGTAACCCAGGGTTTAACCACGCAGGGTGACTTTAAAGATAAGGATTTTATTCACAGCGAATGAAGATGTTGTGCTCAAGATGCTTGATATATTAGTCTGTTACCGAAGGTGCTCCTGTGTTTATCCAGAAAGGATGAAAGGGATGAGAGGTTTTGTCTATGATGATGCTCAGTAGCTTGAGCATCATCCTGTCTGAAATTTCCACTCAACTCTCAATCTATCAAGTTCTTGTTATACACACTAAAACCACCTATATATTAATATATAAAAAGAGCAATAGCAGTGTCCTGCTGGTTAATGTACATACAATTTAAGTGCAAACTCTCCAGTTCTTCTGGCCAGGGAGTTTTTTTGTTACATGTCCCTCTTTCTCCCCTTGTGTACTCACTGTCTTACACTGTAACAATCTAATAAATCAGAGCCTGCATCCAAATCCTAAAATCAATATCAATGTAGCTGATACGGTTTTGTTGTTAAAAGACAAGGAGGACATGAAATCCCTGGACATGTTTTGGTGGTGAAATATAGCCACATTTTGCCTAAACAAACGATTCAATTCATTCAAGAATATTGCTGGTGATATATTATATGGCCTAATACTACTGTAGGCAAGGTAAAGAAATTGTATCAAAGAAGGTGAGTGGCAAATGGATTAAATTCAATGTAGAGTACACAGTAGATATACACAGAATTTTGAAAGGATAAAAAATGAAAATTCAACAACTAAAAAAGGTGAAATAAAACTGCTGTTTGTTTGAATTGTGAAGTTAACTGCAAGCCAAATTTACTCAGAACATGGCCCAAACCATTTATGTGTACAAGAAAAGACATATTTGAATATAGTTTATTTAGAAGATAACAAATTCAGTTCAGAGAAAAGCTGGACTAGTGGTCTGATCGTAATGACTCAGCAATGTCTAAATGATGCTGTCATCTTTGCTTCAGTTTGAATAAAGAAAGTTACACATTAAAGCTATAAAAACACCACAGTAATAAAGGTGGGAGACTGTGTTACTTTACATTATTGTACCAATTTAGTTTTATTATTTCAAAACTAAAACCTTGATAGCACTACTAGTACTCAGCAGTTGCCTATGTTTCCAACAAAACAGTCATGAAACATAGAGCTGATATCTATTAGGATACTTAATGGTTTACAGTAACTATTTTCTCGTAAAATGTCAAACATTCATTGGGTCCTGCTTCTCAGTTGTGAGGGTTTGATGCTTTACTGGCTCTTTATTGGACAAAACAAGACATTTTAAATCATCAACTTGGCTTCTGAGAATTGTACAAAACAAGACATTTTAAATCATCAACTTGGCCTGAGAATTTGTCTCAATCAAGAAAATAACATGCAGATGCTTAGATAGATGAAATTAAGAGTTAGCTATAGCCAAAATGGAAAGAAAGAATAATTTTCTTAAACTGTAAAGACATTTCCCGTTTAAGTCTTGGGAATGTGGGTGCTTCAGTTGGCTTGGTACACCATCTATCAAAATAAAAACATAAAAAGCCCCTGAAGAGTATTTTTAAAACATGATACACCTTTAATAAAGGATGCACATAAAGCTACACAAATGTCTACATTCTCCTTTGACTACAGCAGTTTACTTTATATTGCACTTCAACGACATCATGTGCTTTTACTGGTACAGGTAAAACAATGAAAATACACACTAAGGCAAACAGGAGACAGTTTTAAAATTGCCACTTGTAGATGGCCACATTTCAAAAGGAAAAACAAGAACTTAAAGCCTGCTCCATCCGAATACACACATTAAATACATCAATAACTTCAGCAGCAGAATCAGAAAACTGATACATACTGATTTGAAAAGGTGCAGCAATGCAGTCAAAATAAAAACACAAGCAAGTATCAAACATGGAAGATGGATAGTTTAAGTACTTTTTCAGAGGATTTGAGCAATATGTGAGTTTAGCATTGCTAAATATCACCTGCATCCTCTTGTTGTTAGTCAAAGGACAAAAGCATGTGTGGTACACAAGATGTAGCACTTGTTGAACATAAACTGCTGCAAACACCGACAGTCACATGGACACAAACGATTTATGTAGCTGCCTTAAAGGGTTCACACTGGTTTATGTTGACAGTGAGAACGATTACGGTGTCAGGAAACACAAGGGCAGTAGCAATTATAAAAAACACACACACACACACATTAACACCCAACATGGAATAACTGAATCCAAGTTGAAACACAACCACTATTCGTGTTCATTTGTGCAATTGTTACTGTGCATTGATGTGATTTTCAGTTATCTTTGTTGTTTGAATAACAGAATTATAACAAACAAAATATTACAAGATAGAAAGAAGCAAAAAAATAAAACCATTCACAACTGTACAATCAAAATGTCTAACATAATAGAAGTTGAGTCTGTGGTAATACCTTTCCAAACCCAACATTTAAACTCAGGAAATTAATTAATTCATTTAAACATTCATTTAAACTCAGGAAATTAATTAATTCAAGAATGAGCTTTCAGAGTCAATTTGTGCCGTCTCTAACTTAAGCCCTTGATTGGTAAAACTAGAACACTTGAAGAAAAGTATGATTATGTTTCAGATATGAGATTTATAACACCATCTAGGTAATGCTATTCAGGAAGAGATCAATGAAGTTCATTTGGACATAATATACTAATCAATTAATAATAACAGAATATAATAACATATAATAACATTACACCAGCTCAGGGACAGCAGTTGAAAATTAGCCATGACGGCTAAACTGGCACATAAACAGAAATGTCTATTAATGTGCTCTGTCCCTGTAACTGTATATGTAAAAATACGTAAAAATAAATAAAATACAATCACTAAATTACACAGAACATTGACTTGCTACAGGTTTTGCCCCTGGAACGCATCAAAATGTGTTGGTCGAATACTGAATCGTCATTCAAAAGCTTGTATCGGTATCATGAAAGTGACTCAGCATTATTCACAACAACATTTGCTCTTCAGTGAAGTTTTGCCTGTTAATTAAACACATCTTGCCCAAAACAAGACAAAGTAGAAAACAATACTGCTAAGTAGCTTTTCAGGTCGTTCCCTCAAATCAGTGAACACACACAAACTGTAGCTGACAACTTGTGAACGACTCAATGGTCGGCAGAAAGAGCACATGGAATAAAATCTTCACAGTCAGAGGTCAGATGGTTAGTGTTGTGTGGCGTTTTGTGGAATTATAATTGGTGTACAAGCGATGCCAGCAAAGGATTCTGGGAAGTGCAAGTCCCTCTCCCACTCATCGGTCTCTGTGTTGTACACCTGCACGATGCTTGTGACATTGTTCAGGTGCCAGTTGTAGCCCCCGACAATGTAGATCTTCCTGTCCAGTAAACAGCAGCCTGCCTCAGACTGCCCAGCTCTCATGGGACTGACAGTGGTCCACTGGTCGTTCTCGGGAATGTAATACTCGACCGCAAGAACATCAAAACAACGGTCCACGTGGTCCATGCGACCGCCCAGAGCATAAACCCGATCCCTGGTGCCGATCATAGCATGCAACACTCTCGGTTCATTCATGGGAGCTCTAAAGTCCCACTGGTCTGATACTGGGTCGTAGCAGTGGAGAGTTTTCTTGTCATCCAATGAGACACCATAACCCCCTGAGATATACAGCTTTTCTCCACATGGAGTTCCTGCATGACCCCAAATCCTGCGTTTTAATGGTTCCACATAAGTCCACTCATTTTTCTTTGGGCAGTAGCACTCTACAGATGACAGACTGCCAGATCGATTGCGCCCTCCGGTAGCGTACAGCTGTCCGTGCAGCACGTTGAGCTGGAACTGGATACGAGCCTCTTGCAGGGGTTGGATGCGCAGCCACTGGCTCAGATGAGGGTCATAGCGATAACAGCTGTCCACTGCCCCCTCGCCGCTGCGGTACTGTAAGTGCTGTCCACCAACGATGTACACAAAGTTATCAAGTACGGCAACACAAGCATGGCTGCACCCCGCCTCCATCTCTGTCAGCTCTTTAAATTGGCGCGAAGCTATGTCAGGAAGATGGTAGACCTTGGTGCTTACTGTGCGGTCGTTGTCGGTGTAGGGCGTCCCGCCAAAAGTGATGACTGACATGACGTCAGAACGTATGAGTGTCCGCGAAGACTGCATCTCATGCTGTCGGAAGGGAAGGATCTGGTAATTGAAGGCCTCAAGGAGATACTGGCGGCACAGCACATCTTCCACCATGATGTCCACCGTCTGAACACTGTCCACCAGCTCAGAGGAGCGCATGAGCGGGAAGCGCACATGGCAGAGGACACTGCTTGCTTTAGCCCGGCGAGAGTCATCATACTGGAGCCACCTGATGGCGGCATGGAAGAGGTCGATCTCGCTACAGTTCTTCAATTTGTTGCTCTGCAGGAAGAAGACAAGGCGCTCCATGGGAATGTGCAGAAAGTCTTCCTCCTCCGCAATTTGGAGGAAGTGGCGGAAGGTGAAGGCATCCACCGACTCTTTGAGGGAAGAGAGGCTGAATGTGGTGGCCATTTGGCCGATGTGCAGGCAGGTCTCCACGCTCATCGCTGACTTGAGGAACTCCTCGCAGAGCTCCACAACTGGGACCATCTGGAGAAACACAGCTGCCCCGAGGACATCCTGAATACAGTCCAGGTCTAAAGTGACCTCAGCACTGTAGGCAAAGTCAATTATATGTTTCAGTCCACGGGCGGACAAACCCTTCAGCTCTATGGCATCTTGATTTGACTCCCTCATGCCTCCGGTAAACATTGCTCTGTAACACAAGAACAAGCCAATAAACTACATGATAGTTTTATAATTCCATCTCTTCTAAATGTGAGGCAATGATTTAAAAGTGAATGAAGTTGACTTTCCATAACTGAGTCAGAGCACTTATATGAAATAGCTTTCTTATTTCTGGATTATTATTTTGTTAAGGTGTCCATGTAAAGAGGGATGCACCGATCACTAGGGCTGTCGCGGTGAAGAAGTTTCCCCCACAGTAATTTGTTGGGGCTCAACAGCGCGGTATGCGGTATTATTGCCATTTTTGCCATATAGCATAATAAGACATAGCATCTGTCACCTCACTGCACAGCGAGCCGCTAACAGCAACTTTATGGTCTGAGCAAGCTAGTTGCTGGGTGCTAGTCAAGGTTACACAACATTGCCGAGCAAAATCATTTCTGTAGTTTGACTGTGTCGTTACCATCAGGGCATGTCTATCAAGTTAATTTACATACCGCAGCAACGCAACCCAACGCACACACACATACCAGTGCGGAGCAGAATGGGCAGTTCCATTCAAGTTTAACAAAGCCAACAACTGCGCTGTAGAAACGGTACAACTAAATTTCTAAAGAAAACATGAAAAACAGCTGCAGGCATCCGACGCTTGTTATTTACTGAGCTTCAAAGGAGGTTTACCGTTCACAGCTTCTCTTGACTGTCCTTCACTATTTTAATATCGCCGAGCCTGCTAGCCACATTAGCCGCGGAATATGCTAACGCCAAGTTAGCTAACCTTCAAAATTAACAGTAAAAGAACACAAAACACCGCAACACTTACAGCTTCCAAGTTTAAGGTCGGGTTATGTACAGCCCATGAAGATCCGTCGTTGAACCGTTAGGGCCCGTGTCCACCAAAGCGTTTTTTTTAAGACGCCAGCGTCTATTTTCAAATCATTGCAATGGGAGCGCAGCGTTTTTACTAGCTGGTAATAACGCCAGGAGCGTGACGAGGCGCTGAGCTTTTTTTTTTTTCCGGTCGCCGAGTGTTGAAAAATGTTCAACTTTGGGAAAAACGCTGCGCTCGTCACTGTCACTTTTTACCAGCCGTCCAATCACACTGCAGGAGGGGCGGGACAAACACCGCACCGAGCACATCCGATCGTGAACGAAACGATGTGCCTACTCGCCGAGGTGTTTCCTCGCCCGCAAAATCTCACGAATCCACGTGCTCTCATGTTTCATCCTTCTCTTCATGCAGGGCAAGGGCCAGAGCAAGTTGGCCTACATACTTTGTGGTGACATTTTTACATTCAGTAAAATTAAGTAGGCTCCCCTAGTAGCAGCACATTGCCTCTACGGAAATGTATCATACCAACCACAGCATCTCGAAAAACAACACTGCGCCTCCTCAACGCACCCTAGCGCTCCCAGCTAGGCGTTTTCAGAACAGCAGGTGGCGTTTTCAGCTGGCAAAAAACGCTTTGGTGGACACGGGCTCTTACAGAGCTCGCTACGCTTGTGGAATTTTTGAAGCACTTATTATTTTAACAAGCACTTAAGTGTAAAGTATGAACACTGGGATTGGCCAATAGCACGGTATTTTATTTTTGTGGTTATCGTGACAGCCCTACCGATTACATACTGATATTGGATATCAGCTTGAGACAAATAGCTGGATTATGGGGGGGGGGGGGTCACAAAGTCAAAAATATATCTCACTACATTTTTATTTCACCCATTTGTACATTATCTAATTTATGTTTAATAATTTATAAATTTAGGAGGTCCCCGCTTTCCATTTCTGGAATATGCCTTTCTGCAACTTATATAGTTGTAATATATCAGTTGTAAATTTTAATTCAGCAGAGTGTAATGGCTCAGATGAAAGACAAAATGAAACAAGGCAAATGCATTATTTTGCATGTTGTTGCCAGTTACACATTTCTCCCTCCTTTTACTTTCTCTCCCAGCTGAGTTGCTTTCAATATAGTTGATCTATGAATTGTAGCTTACTCCAACAGTGCACTCAGCACTGGCTAAGTGCTTCAAATTTAAAATGTAAATGGGGGCGAGAAGTCTTGTGATTCAGACTAACCTGAAGTAATCACTACATGCGGCCAGCACAGCTTTGTGGACCTGGAAGCGCTCTTCATTGATGGCCAGCACGACGTCAAGTAGTTGGCCCTGAGCCCGCAAGACCGACAAGCCCTGGAGGAGGGTGGCACTGTGGCTTGGGGCAGAGAATGTACAGCGCAGGGTGCTATTCTTGTTAGCCATACTGGAAAGAGAAAAAAAGCCTTGTCACAATCAGTGAATCAAGGGACCATACACCTTATTTCCACATAAAACTCCCAACTTTTCCAGTGCTTAAATTCTTAACTGAACGTAGAGATTAATTATTTTTACGTATAGGCCTATTGCTAGAAGCTGTTATATTCTGGCCGAGCAGTCTGTACAGCTCACGACTATTAAAACGTGATCCGCATATGGATAACTAATGTGTGGTTTTAACTCAAGATGTCATAGATGCAAATATAATCAAATTTGGGTTGGAGGGATGCATTCTGTCTTTGCCTTAGTGTGAGCGTATCTGCACATAGGAAAAGAAACAACATTGCTATGAGTAGTTACAACATACTGCTTAGACATGCACACAGAAAACAGAAATTAATCTGCCAGTAAGAAGCATGGTAAAGGAAACATCACTACCACAAGTACAAACTAAATGTCAGTGTGCAGAAACAACATGCAGTGGTAAAAAAAAAACAACACCACACAAACAAAACCCATTGCATTAGGTAGAAGTGACATTACCAGAGATAGAAATTAGAAAAAAACATTAAAAGATGCAAAACTTCATAAAGACTAAACGGTACCTGATTTTATTAAGGTCTTCCTGATATCACTTTCTACAACTTAACACCATAACCACATGTAGAAAATTTGTAGCCATTTCTTTATAGACCTGCTTCGTTAAATGAGACCCCAAAATGGCATCCATTCACATAGAAGGCAGATTACACATGACAAAAATGCATCTCCACACCACCTGTGTAAGGGAATTATCCCATTGTTCAAATCCAACAATTTTCAGATCACAATTTAATTTTATACCAGATAGAAATTAGGTCATGATATATTAAATGGACTAAAGCTCTGAGGAATTTGGGCCTGTGAGTACATGGGCAAAACAATACCATAACTAACAGACATTTCTGCTCAACTCAACAATTGTTTAAGAAGACAGTTTTCATGCTTCCACACCTGCTGCATGTGCTGATCTTGTGTCTCAAGCTACTATAGCTTTCTACATCATAGATGTTTGTTGCAACATTAAGAATAAGTGTTTTTCTTGCAAATCCAAAAAAGGACTCTTTTGAGATTGTTTTAGATAAGTAAAGGACATGGACTTTCTGAATAAAAATACTGTAGGCTGATGTTTAAAGAAGCAGATAAAATCTGGACTGAACGTTACTAACAGGCAAGACTCGAGCCTGAATGATAAATTGTCCGATAAGTGCCAAAAAATGTTTGCAGTGTTTCAAAAATAGTTATCAAATAAAAGATTATTTTTTTAATACAACATTTGAAAAAGTGGTAGTTGTCGAGTTATCTGTTTTTTGGCTTCAGTGACTGCTTTAAACTCGAAAAAGGCTTAGGAGATACCGTCTCGGCCCAGGCAAAACGCCTTAACGTTCTCAGCCTCAAACGAGGCTATCTGACTGCAGCTACATCTCACCGTGCTGATTGCTCCACTTCGGAAATGGATGATGATACCACCATTCCCTGGCTCGGCACCATTATTGCGGGGGCTCTGATGCATAAGGCCATTTTAATGCTGAGAACCTGGGGCTCCACTTGGATACAAAGCCTAAGGAGTCTGCTGACCCCACACCCTACCAGGTTTCAGTAGTCATGGCTACATGGCTGAGGGTGATCCAGAGGCTCCAATGAGTTCGACTCCACGCCAGCTAGAGCGCTGGACCGTGGCTTGCAGGGCCAAGCATGGGGCAAGGCGCCCGTCTCCACCTCTTCCAACTCCAACTCTGGACCTCCCGCTGGCCAACAGATTCGATATCCTCGATACGCGGGACAGACTTTTCCCCTCTGGATATTCGCCACCATCCCCAAACGGGCAGATCCTCCTCCTCCTCCTCCTCCTCCACTCGCCGCAGGTTGCTGATAGAGGCTATGACCAGGAGAGGATCTGGTAGGGTCACTGAGCTGCAGACAGCAGAAATCTCCCCAGCCGAGGGAGACTGCGCCCCCCTGCTGCAGAACCCTCTGGCAGTGACCACCCGCAAAAACATGGCACATGCCTCGACCCTCCATGATGCCTCCTCTCATCCAACCAACTTCAATAATAATCGGTGACTCCTTAGTGCAAAATATCCACTTTGCAAATGCAGTCACAAACTGTTTCCCTGGTGCTACAACCCCCGACATAATTGAAAAACTCCCTGGCCTCCTCGCTTCGCTCCCAACGACCATCAGGAAAATTATAGTACATGTTGGCACAAATGACACCTAATAACAGCCATCTGAGCTGACGAAACTTGACTTTATTCACCTCTTTGACCTGCTAAACAGGAGTGGAAAGTCGGTATTTATCTCCACTCCAATCCCCACTCTGGGTTGTGGAGCTGGCCGTTTTAGCAGGATCCTCAGCCTTCACACCTGGCTCAAGTCTGTAGCACTCATGGCATTGGTTTTATTAACAATTTTTACTTATTCTGGAACTGCCACACCTTCTTCGCACGAGATGGACTACATCCAAACAGGTTAGGCAGTCGCATGCTGGCAGCTAACCTGCAGAACGGTGTTCTTTTCCCTGCACTTGATTGACTAATTACATCACCTGCTCTCTGTTTCCCCTCTTCTCCCTCTCCTCTGTACACCATTTGCAAACGTTCCATTTCTGTTAGCATAATTGACCCTCGCTCAATTCCTGTAATTTTCTCGCAGAGGCTGGTCAAATGGAATAAACGGACCCTGTGTAATACCAATAACTTGAGAGATGCACACCATAACCCCGCTGCCAGCCTCCACGTTAGAGTTGTCCCAGCCTAGATTATTTGCAGCACACCTGAACTCATCACCGGTCAGTGAACAGACCACCTCTTCCACACCACTTAATACTGCCACCTACTGGTGTAGAAAGCCATCACCTGCTAGTGCTATTTCTCGGGCATCACATATTCCGGTAATCACAACGCACAGGTATGGTAACCCAAATGTGCATAGGACACACAGGAATAATAATCTCCTACAGATTCAAGCAAAGGAACCAAATGTAGTTACTAGTACTAATATACTTAAAATGGCACTTTTTAATGTGAGATCCCTCTCCAATAAGACTTATTTTAGATTTTATTTTATCTGAACATTTAGATTTTATGTCGTTTTTAACAGAAACATGGCTTCAAATGAATAATCATAGCCAAACTGTTGAACTGTGTCCCTCCAATTATGATTTTAATCAGCCCAGAGTCCGTGGTCGTACTTTAGGTGTCAGAATTTCTACTGTGGATTTACTAGATATGGCAGTATCTGACCACAGATGTATAGTTTGAACTGTGAGTCACCTGCTAATCCCACAGTCTTATCCCACGCCATATGTTCTCACATGCTAAATGACCATAGTGTGGCTCAATTCTGCACACTGTTTGACAGTCAAAGCCCAAACTTGTCTGAGTATTCCAATGCCAACAATCTGGTGGATAATTTCAATGCGATCTGCTTGTCCTTACTAAATATTGTAGCACCCCTTAAAGTTAAGTTGAAGGCCAGAGATAAAAAGCAGCCTTGGCTCAATGACAGTACTCGCAGCTTAAAAAGGGAACATAGGAAAGCAGAACGTAGGTGGAAGAAATCTGGACTCCAAGTACACTATGCTAGTATGAAGGAGCTGCTATCACAGTA
>NC_060154.1:11270435-11298942 GCF_021292245.1 Micropterus dolomieu
CCTCCCGCTGGCCAACAGATTCGATATCCTCGATACGCGGGACAGACTTTTCCCCTCTGGATATTCGCCACCATCCCCAAACGGGCAGATCCTCCTCCTCCTCCTCCTCCTCCACTCGCCGCAGGTTGCTGATAGAGGCTATGACCAGGAGAGGATCTGGTAGGGTCACTGAGCTGCAGACAGCAGAAATCTCCCCAGCCGAGGGAGACTGCGCCCCCCTGCTGCAGAACCCTCTGGCAGTGACCACCCGCAAAAACATGGCACATGCCTCGACCCTCCATGATGCCTCCTCTCATCCAACCAACTTCAATAATAATCGGTGACTCCTTAGTGCAAAATATCCACTTTGCAAATGCAGTCACAAACTGTTTCCCTGGTGCTACAACCCCCGACATAATTGAAAAACTCCCTGGCCTCCTCGCTTCGCTCCCAACGACCATCAGGAAAATTATAGTACATGTTGGCACAAATGACACCTAATAACAGCCATCTGAGCTGACGAAACTTGACTTTATTCACCTCTTTGACCTGCTAAACAGGAGTGGAAAGTCGGTATTTATCTCCACTCCAATCCCCACTCTGGGTTGTGGAGCTGGCCGTTTTAGCAGGATCCTCAGCCTTCACACCTGGCTCAAGTCTGTAGCACTCATGGCATTGGTTTTATTAACAATTTTTACTTATTCTGGAACTGCCACACCTTCTTCGCACGAGATGGACTACATCCAAACAGGTTAGGCAGTCGCATGCTGGCAGCTAACCTGCAGAACGGTGTTCTTTTCCCTGCACTTGATTGACTAATTACATCACCTGCTCTCTGTTTCCCCTCTTCTCCCTCTCCTCTGTACACCATTTGCAAACGTTCCATTTCTGTTAGCATAATTGACCCTCGCTCAATTCCTGTAATTTTCTCGCAGAGGCTGGTCAAATGGAATAAACGGACCCTGTGTAATACCAATAACTTGAGAGATGCACACCATAACCCCGCTGCCAGCCTCCACGTTAGAGTTGTCCCAGCCTAGATTATTTGCAGCACACCTGAACTCATCACCGGTCAGTGAACAGACCACCTCTTCCACACCACTTAATACTGCCACCTACTGGTGTAGAAAGCCATCACCTGCTAGTGCTATTTCTCGGGCATCACATATTCCGGTAATCACAACGCACAGGTATGGTAACCCAAATGTGCATAGGACACACAGGAATAATAATCTCCTACAGATTCAAGCAAAGGAACCAAATGTAGTTACTAGTACTAATATACTTAAAATGGCACTTTTTAATGTGAGATCCCTCTCCAATAAGACTTATTTTAGATTTTATTTTATCTGAACATTTAGATTTTATGTCGTTTTTAACAGAAACATGGCTTCAAATGAATAATCATAGCCAAACTGTTGAACTGTGTCCCTCCAATTATGATTTTAATCAGCCCAGAGTCCGTGGTCGTACTTTAGGTGTCAGAATTTCTACTGTGGATTTACTAGATATGGCAGTATCTGACCACAGATGTATAGTTTGAACTGTGAGTCACCTGCTAATCCCACAGTCTTATCCCACGCCATATGTTCTCACATGCTAAATGACCATAGTGTGGCTCAATTCTGCACACTGTTTGACAGTCAAAGCCCAAACTTGTCTGAGTATTCCAATGCCAACAATCTGGTGGATAATTTCAATGCGATCTGCTTGTCCTTACTAAATATTGTAGCACCCCTTAAAGTTAAGTTGAAGGCCAGAGATAAAAAGCAGCCTTGGCTCAATGACAGTACTCGCAGCTTAAAAAGGGAACATAGGAAAGCAGAACGTAGGTGGAAGAAATCTGGACTCCAAGTACACTATGCTAGTATGAAGGAGCTGCTATCACAGTATAATAGAATGGTTAAGGAGGCTAGAAAAAAATTTCTTTCAGAACTTATCTCTTCGCACCACCATAACCCAAGGTATCTGCTGGCAAATCCGGCCGCACCTTGTGCCCCTACTGAAAGTAATGCTGACTGTGAGGTGTTGTCGTATTTTATTAAAAATGTGCCACTTACTCGGATTTTCCTCACCCACAGCATGACAGTTTTAACCAGTTTTATCCAATTACATTTACGGAACTTGTAGAAACGGTATCACATATGGAGTGTATCTTCCAGTCCTCTGGATGTAATCCCGATAAAGTTTTTACTAAGAGTCATGGATTCTGTAGGGTCTTGCTTGCTCTCGATTTTTAATAGTTCTTTATCCCCCGTGTCCCTGATTATTTTAAAACTGAGTGTGTGAACCCACTGTTAAAAAAACGGGACTGGACATCTCCCTCCCCGAAAATTATAGACCAATCTCCACGTTGCCCTTTATTGCTAAAATGTTAGAACAAATTGTGTCCAAGCAGCTTCTCCATACATTGGAAACAAATAACATCTTTGAAAAGTTTCAGTCGGGCTTCAGGAAATACATTCAGGAAACAACATTGCTCAAAGTTCCCAATGATCTTTTGATGGCTGCAGATAGTGGAATGTGCTCTGGGCTTGTACTCTTAGATCTTAGTGCTGCGTTTGACATGGTTGACCACAGCATCCTGTTGGAGAGAATGAGGCGGTGGGTGGGGGTGTCTTTGAATAATTATACGGCCTCATACTCTACTGTTAAGTATGGTGTGCCGCAGGGGTCAGTCTTGGGACACATTTTATTTTCATTATGTGTGATCATATTCATCATATGGTATCTCTTTCTACTTTTATGCAGATGATACACAGTTGTACCTGCCCATTGACAGTTTTGAGCAGCACACAACAAAGCTGGTGCAATCATGTTTTTATCATCTTAGAAACATTTCTAAAATCCGAACTTTTAAAGATACTGAGACCATTTTACATGCTTTTACTTCTTCACGTTTAGACTACTGTAACAGTCTCTTTACCTGCCTGAATCGAAAATCTATTGATCGGCTACAGTATGTTCAGAATTCAGCTGCCAGGCTTTTAACTAGAACTAAGAAACGTGATCTTATCACTCCTGTTTTGGCCTCGTTACATTGGCTCCCAGTATGTTTTAGAATTGATTTTAAGATTTTACTGATGAGATTTAAGGCTTTACATGGTCCGGCACCGTGCTATATCGCTGACCTACTAGTACCCTACATACTAGCTCGTAACTTGAGATCTCTGGAACAATCTACCCGAGGAAATTAGGTCTGCTGAATCAGTAAACTCTTTTAAATCCCTTGTTAGAACATACTTTTATCGAAGAGCATTCCCGGATTTTACATGATTTTATTTGACGTATAAGTGATTTTGTTTCTAGTATTGTTTTACATGTTTTTACTGCTTTATGTTAAGCACTTTTTAACGTTGGATTTAAAAGTGCTCTATACATAAAGATTATTATTAATACTACTACTTGCGCAACCTTAAAATCTTCTTTGAATTTATTTAATTTTTCACAACCATCAGTTGTAATTCATCATTTTGTTGGAGTTTAATAGGTTGATAACCTTTAAATGCAAAACAGAAAACACATCAGCTCAGTATTAATTTCTATGCAGTGAAAAACTATCAAACTGTTTGTCCACATTTCTTTACCTTTTCTGCACCTTATTTAAATAATATTCCAATTATACACTGCCAGCATTTGTGACTCAAATTAAACAAATATTCTAAAATAAAGTTATTAATCACATAATCCACATAATTAAAGCAGGTCCTCTATGAAGATTAATACTAACGATAATAATTAAACTTTAATCACACCTCTTTAATGAACCAGCTAATCTGTATTTCAACCATTACATTGAATACTAAAATGAATCAAGTTCACATTTCCACCATGAACGACATAATATGAAGAAACAATATCGACCGCTATCCTGACTTGCGACTAATAAGCACAGTAAACAATTATGTAAACTAAACAACCGCGCTGTTAAATCAAAGCAGACAAAATAAACAAGGTCACAGCACCATTCCATAAGTGCCACACTGATATTTTTAAACTAACCATGTTTTTGCGGCATGCAAATCATTAAACAAATAACGAAATCCAAATGCACTTAAACAAAGCAATCACTCACATACTAATAAATTCTCTGAGACCTCCTGCAAAATGATGTACCCAATGCTGTCAACTTTTGTTTCCTTCTCCTTCTTTGTCTACCTCGAGCACATTTGCCGGCCCTAATTCACATTAAGCTGGCGTTTTCCCACCTGGCTGCAGCGGAAACACCTCCATGAACCTTTATCTCAAATGAACTCAGCTCAGGATTGCCCACTCAAGTGATCTTCCATCCATGCCGCTATTGGTATTTGAGGCAATAATTTAATAATTTGGCTTAAAAAAATTAAAACCAAGTCAATTTAGCCCTTGAAATTTGTTTTAACAGAAGTATAGTCATTATTATTTTCTAGGAGTAGGCATTTGCATGTTGACAACACTGCAACAACAGTGTTGCAGTATGGGTGGTTTGAAGCCTTAATGTTGCTAAGCTAGTGAGTTTCTTGGTTTCTTCATATCCTTTTATCGGGGAAAAATGAAAGGACTTTGGAAGGTGAGATTAACCTATGTGAGTTTTCTGATGGCTTGTGTAATGTGTTGTGCTGCCACAGACAAAATTAATTCCTGACCAGTAAAAAGTAGTCCAAAGTTCTTTCCTGAAGAAACTGACTGAGGACTTAATGCTGTGTTCACACTGAAAGCGAAATCTAGCGTTTTGGGTGGCTTAATTACTTACAAAGTCAATGCAAAGATGCGAATTCCTGCATTCAAATTTGCATATTCGCTGGTTCACTCGAGTTATAATTTTTCAACAAAAGCAAAAAAACAACAACAATTACGTTGACATGTCGGCAGTGTGGAAGCATTTTGATGTCTTTGTGTCTGAGAAAGACGCAAAAATCGCTATTTGCAGACACTGTTCTGCTGAATTGTCTCCTAGCACATCCACTCCATCTGTGGCTGACTTCTTAGAAAAGGCAACAAACGGTCTGACCCAATTTGAGTGTTTCTGTAACTCCTTTCTGTGAAGGCGATTAAGCTAGCCACACCTACCTGGGCAAGTCGACAGGCAGGTTAGAGACTTTATTTTGTCATTTTCTCTCTTTACAAAGACAGATGTTGCAGTATGAGAGTCAGAGAGAACAGAGGTTATGAATTCTTGGTCGGACTTGATGAATTAAGCATGAGGATACTGAGGATACACATGTGACAACGTCCGGTTTTCAAAATAAGGTGCCTTTTCAGTATGATAACAACATTAATTGGATTATATTCACAGAAAGTATAAAACATATTACATGTGTACATTAAAAGTAAATGGACACATGTAATTTACTTTACTCGACCCTCTTGGGCCTCTGACCAGCCCACCATAGTCTCTCCAAATCCTACAGCAAACACTGAGTAAAAAGCACATTTTGACTATTTAATTTATGCAATGGTAAGAAAAAAGGCAAAAATGCAAATTTACTTGTTTTTCATTTCGGTGCATCCCTATCCACTGTTGTTGTTAGCTTCATTTGGCATCCAGAGCTCTGTTGGACTACTACTTCATATTTATATGAAAACCAGACAAAACTGGACATTGATTTGAAAAAAGAAAGCGAGGAATTTGAACTACCTGGTGAGTTCAGAAAATATGTGTCTCTTTTCCAGCTATCGTTGTACTTTACTGTGAACAAGTTGGCATAGCATAGCCCTGATCAATCTAGACTCCATTCAGAAAACAAACATTTAAAAATTTGTTGTTCTGCTGTCTTGCTGTAAGACCTGACAAAGCATGAATTCATGTCTAACAAATGGGCATCATATTGTAGTTATTTCGGCATCAGTTTCACCTTTTTATTGCAATTAAATCACAGCAAAATGTTTACTTTGGATTCATATAGCTGTAGTATTGGCGGGATGTGTTTATTCGCTTATTGCTTTGTGTGTGAACACTCAGCAGTTGTCCAGCGATAAAACCAGTTTTATAACCAGAGTTTTCTTATATACAGTCTATGGTTGCGAAGATTAAATTTGTGTTGTATGTGAACACAACATTAAACATCTGTCAACTAGAGGTGCTCCGATCAGGATTTTTTGGGCCAATCACCGATCACTGAAAGCAGCATCGGCCGATACCGATCACTGGGTCTATTTGGAGCCTTTTATTTATCATGTAGCATTATACAGTATACTGTATATTTATTTAATTGGTCCTAAAAACAATGTATTAAGTGTTAAAGTTAACAGATGATAATGTATCATGAAATGACAACGTTTATTTTATTTCCAGGAAACATGGGCAACAAATTCCGCTCAATCTGTGTAAGAGACTTAAACCATAGCAGCCTTTGCCTGGTTACTGGGAACATCTTATAGCTTAATAAATATAGCTTTACTGTGGAATAAACTACAAAAACAGAACAAACAGCATCTTTATAAATTTACTAAAACCATAAAAACTGCAACAAAAAAGGCTGTAGCCAAAATATTTAGGAGATAAAGGAGCACAGGCATCATGAGTTGATGATAAACTCTGAAGTAGCTGCTTTTTGTTCTGGAAAGCTCAGGCAGGTTCTGTGGGCTTTAGGGAGAGAGAGAGAGAGAGAGAGAGGAGTGGAGAGAGGAGCAGGGAGAAGGGCTACAGAGAGGAGTCATAAGTGTAAATACAGCGACATGCACCGTAGGCTAGGCTAACTGCTAAGTGTTATTTATACAGTACTTATATTTTAATAAAAACACCAAAACTAAAACTCTGTAAAGCATCGTGTTTTTGGTTTGCATGACTGATAAGACCGGCTCACAAAGCCAAATGTGAGTGTGTGTCATCATTTTATAAAGTCCTCTATTTTGTCCATCGGGTCAGCAGCGTTTTCAAACAAACATCTTCTGATTCACCGTTTTAATCTGGACAAGAGGCGGAAAAGGTAGCAAAAGGTCTCCGTTTTTGTAACGAAAACAGAGAGAGAGAGGCAGTCAGCTGATTGAGTAGCGCTGCTCTTTGCATCAGGAAACTCACATTGAAAGATCAGTCTCTCTCTCTCTGCCTGATGCGCTGTGTCTATTAAACTCCGGTTGCAGGTGGCGTGTGAGTGAGATGAGCACGGCTGGGACAGTTTCACATGATCGCTCCTGCGTGTTGCTCCACTTGTCTGAATTCTGCTCAACTCTAATTGTAAATGATTATGTGGGTGCATTAATCCCTTCTTGTCTGAGAAGGACTTTGGTGCTAGCTAGCTTTGAAAACCGCTCACACAGCATAGTGAAACATTTTAGCTGTCATTGAAAATTTGTCTGGCGAGTATTGTATCATCTGATCAGCTTTTCTTATCGGCCTTTTTAGCGACCACCGATCAAACTAGTTAAAGCCATTATTGGCCGATTATGATCGGTGACCGATCGATCGGAGCACCCTTACTGTCAACCAGTCAATAATTAACCAGTTTTAAAAAACCTCATGGAGCTCAGAAAGATTCTCACAACCCAGAGAAAATCATTCAGAAAATAGGACTGCTCTATTCAGGCCATACAAGTTAATTTTATTACTGTAAACTGTCCCACTCTGTAGTACATATCTTGGTTACAGTAGCCCATTATCACAGCAGACATTTTGACTTAACATAGTAGAAAAAGCACAGCTATTACTACTGTAACTGTACTGTATTGTATTGTGTCCCAGTAATCCTGTCCTATTGGAATCCAGCCTTCATTCATTTTATTATTTACACCTGTGATTTTCCTACTGTGACAGGTCTACTGCGGAAAACAACCAATTTAAAATTATTCAAAAATGTTTCTGTCCTGCTCTTTTGTTTAAAAAAAAAGACTGTTGGCTGATATATTGTTAATTTTTAAAAATTCTCAAATATCGATCTCAGTAACAGCTTCAAATTTCCGGAATCGTTCAGGCTAGACAGAGCTGATATCAGTCATAGTATTGTAGCCGATCTGATTTTTATTCAAAATGACATAAGTGATAAAAAAAACAAGTAAACAGACTGCCTGCACAGTTTGCAAATTTGTTTGTAGGTCTTGTAAGGCAGCATTGTTGCACCTAACTTTGGATGTGTTTTGTTGCTTTACTGTTGCAGTTAAGGTAAACTAATCATGGCAGTGAAACTTGGGCTGCGTTATCGAATCAACAATGTCAACATTGAAAGTATTGACTTCTCCATTATAATATAAGAAATGCTTTACCAATAGCCAATAAATGTGTTGAAGTTCATCTGCTATATTACAGCAGACTGAGTTATGTTTTCTCCTGTAAATTGACAATTCTTACATCCTTACTCATACAAAGCGCAGGCAGTGTGGATGACCGGAGGCCCGGGACAGCTCCTCGGTGTTTCCTGGACTCAAGCCGCGACACCAGGACGCTCCAGCGCGCTTGAACAGGGCTGCAGTCCCGGAGCCGTGGAGGATTCCTATAAGGTAACACCGAGGCACCAGTCCAACACCGTGGACACACCACATCCTCACCCCGCTTCACTCACCTGTTCTGTGGATGTTTCGAAGCGAAATCCCCGCCATCCGACTCCGCCATCTTCTAGCACAGAGCAACACGCATAGGGCATTTTCAGAAATGTTACCAGAAGGTCAACGGCACGATTAGCCTGTTCATGCTGTTTTAAAACTGTAGAAACAGACTGTTATCCAGGCACGGACTAAAAATAGCTGTCCGTCTGAGGTCCTGTAGTGGACACGGTGTTGACCTCTCCTACCGGCTGTTTGCAACGCCTCTTTCTTCTGTACTGACAGTTTTTGGCCACTCGGAGGCGCCACTGCTACATATCTACAGGTGTACTGGCTGCTGGAGATTGACCAGTGGTCTGATGGATCAGTAGTGGAAGAAGTATTTTGATCCTTCACTTATAGGCTAAGTAAAAGCAGCATTATCATAACCTAGAAATTCTCAGTTAAAAATTAAAGTCTTGCATTCAACCTTTTACTTAGTAATAAGTACAAAAGTAGGCTTTAACCAGGGAAATTAATTTACTGTCAACAGTAAAAGCACTAAATGAATGGTGAGTGTTATATTATTATGTATAATAAGCTATTATTATATTATTATTATTATTATTATTAATGATAGCCTACATACATATGTACGTATTTAGGGGTTGTACTAGAACAGGTTTACATGGTTTCATTTTTAAAAAACACCATATTTTTTTTCATACTGCACTTTGCTGCAGCTCCACTTTTCACCCTGTGTTGAAGGCTTCATTTTAGCTATGGAGTGATACATCTTTAACGTCTCTAACTGATCTTTGTTGGGAGTTGCACAGTTCCTAGTTAAGGACTACTAGCCAATCAGAAGCAGAGAAGGGCGGGTCAGCGAGGTTCAGCTGTAGGCTACATGTTGCCCACCAGCTTGGCAACATGGACTGTAGCAAGAGTTTCAGAGTGGTCAGTTATTAATCTGTAATAAAGGTATCTTTCTGTTTATCTCTCTGTCTCTACATCACAGTATCAACTTTATGTCCATTGACTGCATGGAGGGTAGCTAGTGTTTGGAAGAGAGAGGAGAGGTGTGTGCTGCAGCTCAGTGTTTTTGTGGGCGTGTCGGACTAGCCGCTTGGCGAGGGTTATATGAGGCGCATTTAGCTTTCATCCCTGTGACATCACAGGGACGAAAAGGAAGTGGCTGATCTACAAATGAGCTGGGTTTTTGTGTTAGTTTTTTTTTTTGATAGGCAGTGACAGACAGAAATCATAAAACGGTAGGAATCAAGAAAATCCTCCATAAAGACACTTCTTTCAAAATGACCATAAATGTTTGCACAGCCATGAAATGCACCTTCTAAGCTAAATGTACATAAACAGGACATGAGTTCACTGGGTATTGTTTTATTGCTAATGAAAATTTAGTTTGACAGTACAGAGTCGAGAGTATTCCTTTCTTCTATAGAGGCGTTATTAGCCTTATATTGCTTTGACATTCCAGGGCTCAACGTTAAACTTTTTTGCAACTGATATAGATATAGGGAGTACATCTGTTTTTTTTGTTGTTTTTTTTAACAGACTGCAAATACTTATTGAGCCACAACCATCCATACATTTGTCCAAAGCTTGATGAGCATTTGACATTACGTTTAAAACCTGAATATTATTATTTTAAAATAGAAATGTACCAGGTAACAAAAAAAACGAATTGAAAGTTGGATAATTGCGTAGATGCAGATATACAATATAGAAGAATAATAACATTTAGGATCAAGGATATTTTGTGGGATTCAAGCGATTATAAAGAGGAACACTGTCAAAAGCATTAGCATTCATGCAGTTTGAGTATATTCTCTTCAGCAATAGATAAGGAGAGAGAACATTGTGCTGCAGATTTCCTCCTCAGTGGAGCTGGGAATCAACTGAAGACAGTCATATATTGTGGTCTCTGGCTCCCTGAATTGAACCCTCCGTTCGTCTTTCTGTCTATGGTTGGGTTCTGTGTCTGACCCGTAGTTGGGACTTGGCCTCTTCAGAATGGAGGTGGGGACTTTGCGATTGGTCACCTTATGTTTCGGTGTGTCCTCCTGTTGGTGGTGGGTGTCCTTTCTGTGGCGGACCTCTAAGTGTTTCTCCCGGTGGGAATGAGGAAGACGGTTGACGGTGTCTCTCATTGACTCTGCAGCAGCGAAGCGTTTGGACAGTGCAGACATACACTGACCCAGTGAGTCTAAATATTCAGTCTTGCCAATCTCAGCATAGACGGTGGCTGTAATGGGGTGGTCATTACCAAAGGCCCTCTGCTGGATCTTTGTAGCCTTACCGCTTTATTCTAGAGCAAGATGAGGTTGTTTACTCATGATGCACAGCTGGGCCAGCCATTCGAGGTGCTGTGCCTGGGAGGCCTGCTCCGAAAGCTCCTCTGGAGTTGTCCATCCTGTAGAGCCCCGCGTAGCCTCCTCCTGAGGCCCTGTGCTCCCCTGAAGAGCCGTGAGCGCAATCAATGCCACTGAATAGAACATTTTTTCAGCCTGGATGAACTGGAGTGCTTTCCCATAATTCTTTTCAGTGATGAAGAGTTCTGCAATCTGAGACAAGTGATTAATGCCCAAATCCTTGTAGATCCAGGGTCATCTGCTGGGAAAAATGGAGTCAGACTTTGTTTTCTCTGTTAGCTGAAAGACAACAGCAAGTGTCAGAAGACAGAATTTATTTTGTACTGTTAAACTGATATGTCTTTGACAATTGACCCTTCACTAAGCCCAGCCCCCTTAGTTACTGTTGCTAAGTCCGACAAACTGTTGGCGCTGCCACTGTCTATTACTGCACTCCCTGGAGAAATATTGTCAAATTTGTTGGAAAAAGCGATTTCAGAAAGAAGCAGACAGTTTTGCAGTTGTATTAAACATTTGAAGGTTCTATTCAGGCTGTCAAACTGACTCAAACAGACTTGAATAAAATGAAAGATAGAAGCTAAAGTCTACTGATCACACAGTACAAGTGAACCACCACATCCCCCAACGACTGAGACAAAAGACTTTGGGCTTTTTCACCTTGCAAACCTATTACATGCACAAAAAAGGTCAATAACTCAATAAAGGATAAAAAATACCACCTCTTTAAAAGCCCTTTTCCCCAGTTCAGTAAGTACTGTATGGACACAGTATGGCAGAAAATAAAAGTCATGGGAGGGAAGATAATAATGTCCCATACTTTTTTAAAGGATCAATAGTTATGAAGGACACAGTCCAAGAACGGCCTTATGAATAAGAATATATAAATTATTAAGTCTACGGACAAGTCAGATCATCAAACTGATCAGAGAAGCTTTGAGATTTGTGACATTAAGGGGAAAAAGTTAACACAAAGACACAAAGTTAAGTAGTTCACTTTAGATTAGATCTTTATTGTCCCACAAGAATAAATTATTTTTGCAGCAAGATAAGCAGAATAAAAACATCAAACTTAAGCACATTAAAGATACAATAAGACATTTGAAGACATTAAAAGTGCTGCTGCTATGCACGCTATTCAAAATAAGAGAAGGTGAATGAATCAAAAAGCAAGGAAAAACGGCAACATGAAGAATAAAGATGAGAAAACAATGTGCTATGCTGTGTGAAGAACCAAGAGGTAGCACGTAATGTACATGCACCTAAACATGTTCATTTTCTTCTAATATGTCAGCAAGAGGAGGTGTTTCAGCTCTGGATGATACCAAAGCATCCCATTGCTCATTAACATTAAGTTTATCTCTGAGCTCTTCAAGACAAAAATGCTGAGGGAGGCTGTAATGTAGAGTCTACAGTCTCTGTAGGACAACCTGCTCCGCTGCCCAGCCTGAAGTGGATAAAAAGTAAAGCAGCTTGAGGAGGTGATGAAAACAGCAAGCCAAAGGTAGAGAAAGAAGATCTTCGACCCACTTTTTTTAACAGTGTAATTTTTAACCCTTGCCAATGATCTACAATGAATCATCCTTCATATCTAATGCTCGTCTAGTACATGGGAACAAAAGTCACCTGCACTAAAAGTGCAAGTGATTCTGACCGTATGAAACTGTAACTTGTATAAATGGGAAATGGGAAAAATAATGAGGATGTAAGATGAGGAGGAGTTGCAGAATGATAGTCTCCAGGCCCACAACACGAACTAGAAGGATAGTTGGCTAGTGTAATATGGTGCCGTAAAGCATTACACCATTCTCGCAATAGGTTTCATGCCCATGATTCCAATGCTAGATAGTGCAATACCAGGCGCTCCAGACCCGTAGTGGCAACGACAGGGACACCAAGTCAGTGTAACATCAAAAGGATTTTGTATATTTGTGACCTGTTTTAAAAGATTTACTTTTAAAGCGGCAAACAGGGCGGGGAAGTGAGAAAGTATTTTGAGACAGGCTTTAAGAATGTCAAACATCAAACAAGTTGAAGACAAAAGTTACACAGGTATAAATTGAGCTGTAACTCTATGTGTCACTGTGACCAATAATATAGCAACATGTTCAAGAGGGAGACAAAATAGAGTAGAGATCCAATAAGTGATCAGTATGTGCTGCTTATTCTGAAACTCCTTGACTAACACACACTTTTTCTGCAATGATAGTCTGCATGCAGCTTACTTAGCGATGAGCATAAAAAACACTAGACAGACGTAGGTGTCTGTACTCTGTTACTGTAGTTTCCACAGTCTCCTCCGGTATGTCTTTGTCAGTCAGCCTGCAGAGAACAAAAACAGTTGTAGGGAAATTAACCTGAAAAAAATATGAGAAGAAAATCAACAAAATGACTTCAAAGAGTTGTCACTTTCAGAATGGTTGCTGTGTCTGTCTACCAACCCAACCTCCCCCATGCCTCTGACACTTGTGGTTTTGCTGCAGCTCATTTAACCTGAGAGATATGAGACTTCTCTGACATTTATGAGAAAGACAACAGAGTTCCATGAAGACAGGTTGAATACATGGACTCTTACACGCTGACGAATGATCCTTCTAGACTTTACACTATACCTCATGGAAACCTTGAAACACTGGCGTTCACTTCATGGACTTATTGTTATGTTTATGTTCCTTACAACGATCAGCAAAGGTAAATAAATATAAAAACCCCATCTTTTCTGCTTCTTCACTTAAGTAACCTTATGGCAACTTTTGGTTTACTGTTAACCTCTATCTGATGGTATCAAGTGCCGAATGTTAATCATACATATGAAAGTGAGAATTGTTTTTGCACTACAAGTAAAACACAGCCACAAAATGTTGGTTAGCTTATCAGCAGCATGTGGTTTCCACTAACAGATTACATCCGCATTGCGTTGCCCTTAGAATATCACTGAAAAGCTGATGATACACGGGACAACTTTTTGAGCAATTTTGCTGGGCAATCTTGCTGGTGGCAAGTCAGACTATGTTTTGAACGGATAGCAGCAGAGAGGGTGGCGGAGTGGTGGGGTAAGGGGGTTACGGAGGTAATTTTTACTCATTACCATCGACGGCAACATTGCCTAGCACCATTGCTCTAAAAGTTGCTCCGTGTATCATCAGCTAAGGGCTAGCCTTTCACAGTGTTGTTAAAAATTGACATTTTACATGTTGGCAGGTTGGATGTCTGTTTTCTCAGTTTTGAGCTTGAGTTTGCTCAGCACAATGGTTCATACGGGTTCGGTGCTTGGACGGAAGGACTAAACCTCTAACCATGTCAGAATGACAAGTTTAATATGATGTATCACACATTAGAAAATGCTTTACAGAATAATTATAATACAATGATAAAATCGAAACAATATAATCAAGAGGTAACTTTAAAAGTAGATTAACAGCAAAAAAGTTTAAATAAAATAAGAAAACTTCAATCATTTTTTAGCATTGGGTTTGTTGCATAAGATGTTTTCTCCAAAGAAAATGTTTTTGTTTATTTCTGTTTAAATCTTAAAATAAATGTTAAAATGAATTATTTGGATAATTTTTAAATGTTTTACTCCTAAGGTTCAGCATGTGAGGCTCCTTCCAGTCCTCAGTGCTTCAGAAGAAACACTGAGGAGTCCATGTACAGGTGTGAATGGAGCATGAATATGACTGAGAGGGATGTGACATTTGACCTTTACTTTGAGTGAGTATTGTTTTGAGTTTGAGAGGAAATCCCAAATACGTCAGGCTGAAGTTTAGGGAGATATGTCAAAAATTATGTAAAAGGTGTTTGGAATATTTGCCAAATTTTAGTAGAATATACACTGTATATGAGATACAGTCACATAATGTGTGGAAAAATATATTTGAAAGGAAAGGGAATTACAGTTTCTCACAAAAATGAGTACACCCCTCACCCCTCACATTTTTGTAAATATTTGATCATATCTTTTCATATGGCAACACTGAAGAAATCACACTTTGCTACAATGTAAAGTAGTGAGTGTACAGTTTGTATAACTAAATTTGCTGTTTCCTCAAAATAATACAACACACGGCCATTAATGTCTAAACTGCTGGCAACTGAAGTGAGTACAACCCTGAAAAGTGAAAATGTCCACATTGGGCCCACAGTGTCAATATTTTGTATGGCCACCATTATTTTCCAGCGCCCTCTTGGGCGTGGAGTTCATCATTGCCACTGGAGCCCTCTTCCACTCCTCCATGATGACATCATGGAGCTGGTGGATGTTAGAGACCTTGTGCTCCTCGACATTCCATTTGAAGATGCCACACAGCTGCTCAATAGGGTTTAGGTCTGGAGACATGCTTGGCCAGTCCATCACCTTTACCCTCAGCTTCTTTAGCAAGGCAGTGGTCATCTTGGAGGTGTTGTTATCATGTCTTCGGTTCGTTATCATGTTGGAATACTGCCCTGCGGCCCACTCTCGAAGGAAGGGGATCATGCTCTTCTTTAGTATGTCAGAGTACATGTTGGCATTCATGGTTCCCTCACTGAACTGTAGCGCCCCAGTGCCGGTGTTCTGTCGATTTATGCTACCTATCGAGATATGCTACTTAGCGGTTCTGCGCATGCGCACCACACGCAAGCGTGGTCTGTTTCCATGCCCATAAATCTGTGCAACCTTGCTGTTGGGCATTCCGTCGAGACAGCGGCTAGTCATCAGCAATATCCAAATATAATAATTATTGCTCTATCAGAGTGCTACTCCTAAACTCTTAAATAAAGATGTTATAATATATATTCAACATTTTCCCCATCTCATTACAGTACACATGGAGTGAGTAGTGGTGCAAAATTAAATTATTCTGTCGTGGGAGCATTATTTGATAGGGGATAATAGTCAGAATATGCTACCCCTGAAATTATGTTATAATATAATCTAAAAACCGAAGACGTCATAAAATGGGAAATGGGAACACATAAGGTAGCATTTTTCGATAGGGCTGAGTGACTCGATAGACTGCTATCGATTTGCGCTACGGTAGCATTTTTCGACAAGGCAACATATATCGTCAGAACACCGGTAGCACTCATACAGCCCCAGACCATGACACTCCCACCACAATGCTTGACTGTAAGCAAGAAAACACTTGTCTTGTATTCCTGGTTGCCGCCACACACGCTTGACACCATTTGAACCAAATAAGTCTATCTTGGTCTCATCAGACCACAGGACGTAGTTCCAGTAATCCATGTCCTTAGTCTGCTTGTCTTCAGCAAAGTGTTTGCGGGCTTTTTTGTGTATCATCTTTAGAAGAGGCTTCCTTCTGGGACGACAGCCCTGCAGACCAATTTGAAGCGGTGTGCAGCGTATGGTCTGAGCACTGACAGGCTGACCCCACACCCCTTCAACCTCTGCAGCAATGCAGGCAGCACTCATATGTCTATTTCCCAAAGACAACCTCCGGATATGACGGTGAGCATGAGCAACTCAACTTCTTTGGTCGACCATGTAAGGCCTGTTCTGAGTGGAACCAGTCCTGTTGAGGCGCTGTATGGTCTTGGCCACAATGCTGCAGTTCAGTTTCAGGGTCTTGGCAATCTTCTTATAGCCTAGGCCATCTTTATGTTGGGCAACCATTCTTCTTTTCAGATCCTCAGAGAGTTCTTTACATTCTTATACAAGCTGTAAACTCACTACGTTACTACAAAGTTAAAATACACTTTTAGTCTAAAGGTCAAGGTCTGTGTCGAGTCTATGCCATAGCCAACGGTGTAGGCTACGTGCCATCGTGAGCATTTACTCATACGTTGGTGTCTGCGTCGCTCTGCAATTACACTGCCAAAATGCTAGTTGGTGGTGGGGTTTCTAAGTTCCACGGTGTAGAGTTTCTTCTTCTTCGTTGGTGTAGGCTACTAAAAACAAGTTACTTTTAGTGAAATTACTAAAATGAAGAAATGAGAGAAGGTGTCAGAGGGGCTGATATGTAAAACCCTTAAACCAACTGAAGCAGAAGAGAGACAAGCCGGAAATGTGTAAGAGGAAATGCAACCAAGTCAACCAATCACAATTCTTGCGGTCTGTGTTGCCACAACATGTAGTTACATTTTTGGGAGGTGCCTGTTAGGCTAAGGTGTATGGTGTGGCATACGGTAAAGCATAAGGTACAGCATAGGGTACGGCTTAGGGTATGGCTTAGGGTACAGCAGGGGGTATAATGTAGACTCAACAGTAAAGTATAAATTGGCCTAAATACTAGGGACAGGTGGGATGTTCTCAGTTTCTGCCATTTTCACTGCACTCAAAGTTCTTTACATATTCATCTGTAGTGGAAGAAAATTTGGAGGCATTAAGGAGACATGGTCTTGCATCAATGAAGAACAACTTATCCAATATCGTCCAGTTGATATTTGGGTAGAAGCTCACGTAGGAAACTCAAGCTGCACATCAACCAGGACATCTGTTGTACTCGTCCACACAGGTACTGGATGCTCCTCTCATTTAACAACATGGGAGATTAAAAGACACTGTTGTCCTTTTAATGGTACTTAACTGCAAGCTAGCTTTTATTTTTTCTGTAATGTATGGGATTAGAACAGTCCCATAGTGTATCTGTAAATCTGCATCCATATCAATTTACAACTCATATCCATCTAAATAGCTGTAGATTCACAAATATATGTCATGGTTATTCACGCTTATAAGTAGTAAAACAGGGGATCTGAACTAAAATGCAGACACCAAGGCTGAGCAGGTTCTGTTCTTAGAGTTTAAGGATGAAAATAACTCGCAAACAAAGTGAGGCAGGCAGTTCAGAAGGCAAAATCTAAAGTCCATAATTAAAAAGCAATAATCTAGACTCCAAAGTAAATCCAACAGAAGTCCAGAACACAGACAGAGGGAATTAAACAATGGGGAACACAAAGGACAAGTAGGTACGCTCAACGATATACTAATACAACATTAGAACAAACAATTGGGAGACACAGACTTAAATGTATAAGGTGGCAGGAAGATTAGTAAAGTGAAACATATTCAGACAATCAACAAGTCAAAACAAGTCCAAGTCGACTCGGGGTTAGCTGAATGAGTTTTGGAGGAGGGATTTCAGGGGCTAGTGTACTGAGAGCAGGAAAAAAGAGCTGGTACTCTCCGGCGGACAGCCATAGGGCTGGACAGAGACACAACAGAAGACCTAAGGCAAAGCAAAAAAAATAATCCAAGCTCCAAAGTATATCCAACAGAAATCCAGTACATAGGCAGAGGGAGTCAAATTGGGAACACAAATGACAGGCATGTACGCTCAGCCATATACGAAGATGAACTAACAACAAACAATTGGGAGACAGACTTAAATGCACAAGGTGGCTAGATGATTAAACACAGGTGAAACATATTCAGACAAGGAGCACACAGACAGGAGAGGCAGAAAACTTCAAAATAAAACAGAACTTAAATTCTAAACCATGACCATTTCCATTGAACAATACTATGTTGATGTAATAAATATAAATATAAAAATAGTTGTAACTTAGAGACACAGATTCATTCCCAGATTTACTGGTATTTACAGATACAAATCACTCTACATTTATTTGTGCATTGTGTTTTACTCATCTTGAAATTTTTGAAGGCTTGCATGACTTATCTAATCCCATCTAATGTTACTATAGACAAAGCAGAAATGTATATAAAAGTAAATAAATGTTAAAATGTTAAATGTAAAAAACATCATATACAAAATATTTTGCTTTTTATTTGCTTGCAGTTAAGTACGAAGCACCACAAAATATTTCCATTTCTTGGTTAAACAACAACCTCATCTTAAGATGGAGACCTGCAGAAAACCATCCAGCTTTAGCCGAGATCTGGTTCCGACAACGTGACCTCCCCACAGAATCATGGGAGAAGGTGAGGCAAATTTTCTTAACAAATTTAGAGTATGTGAACCTGTTCTTTTACTTTAATGAACATATTTAACATTTTATCCATTGCTGTTACAGAGATTAATAACAACAAATATCACAGATGAGCCTCTAATGTGTGAGTAGTCTCTTATGTGTCATATATCTTTGTATTTAAAAACTTTTGAATGAAAATTTATTTCAGCCTTGTTTTATATTTGTTGTCAGGGATTTATTTGTTCCGTGCTTCTTTGGGATATACAGTATATCTGAGACACACTGAAAGATCATACCAATGGTTTTGTATGTGATGTTTTAGCCAACTGATTACAACTCTCTTACATTGCCAACTATTTTCCCAAGAACACAATACATTTTAGACTTATTTCCCAACAACTGTAGTAGTTCTACTAATGCTGAGACAGAAGGGGCTGTAAGCTAAGACTGCGTGTGGTCAGAGGTGAAACAGAAAAGACAGCAAAACCCTGCTGTTCAGCCTGGAATTAAGTTAGAGGAACAAGAATTTTATGTTTTTCTTATTATTTAAACAGACCAGGTCACTGTTGTGAATCTGTTGAAGAATTCAGCTTACCAGGTTCAAATCAGACATAAGTCAAATCCACCCATCATCAACCCACTGTGGAGCGACTGGTCTCAAGAAGTGATTGTTCCTGCAGGTGACGTCATTTATTTTACGGTGTATCGGTAACTACTTTGGATGTTATACTGTAAGTAATCCATTATTCTTTCCAGTGCTTGAAGTGGAAAAAAAAATAGGTGGTGTAGCACAAACGCCTTTTAAAGTCCTGCCCCACCAACGATGTGATTGGAAAGTTCACGAAAAGTGGCATTGACGATTGACTTTATGAAGAGACTACTCTGTCTATTCAGACAGAGATTAACATGCTGGTTGCAACAGGAACAGGTGAGCGTCACATAATGCCCACTGTGTAATACAGTTTATAGGGCCTGAATAGTCGAAGATTCGATGTGCAGAGCCTGATTCGACTGTCAATCTCACAGTCGAAGCTTTGCATAAATTAAAATGCCACCTATTTCAATGAGGGGTGCAACAACTAATCGACGTAGTTTAATAATCGATTCGTTCATGACGTCATCGGGCCGTAGCGACACCGTCAGCTTAACGGAGTAAATTGATGTGAACAGTAAAGTTGCAACAACATCAGAGCTGCAGTAACACCTTCACAACCTAAAACCTCCAGAGTGTGGCTGCATTTCACTCTTCACACAGCCAGAAAGGTCATGAACTGCAGCAAAGCTGAGCTCTCCTGGAAACATCAGAGCATCTGAAGAGGAGGCGCGTAACCTTGTGGCTCTGTGGATGATGAAGACTCGTCTCGGTAAACTAGTTAGCGAGCTAGCTTCACGTTAAAGCCGTGTTACTTGACGTTATGAGCTGAAACGTTTTCTATACAGTTGTTCAATTTGATTGATTTTGACAGTATGGTGCTGTGAGTAGCACATAATTATGATACACAACGGCCGCGTTCAAATTCCAGTTGTGCCCTGACTTTACAATCATAAACGATGCATCGCTCATGACGACGTTCCCAGCTGGAGAACGTGTTGCTGCCGAGTGCGCAAGATTAGACAACACCGAACAATTTCATACTTTCTAAAGAAGAGAAAACAGTTCCTGTCTGTGCGTGAGGCGGTGGCTAATCCACCCCAAACTCCCTTAAAAAATCACGGAGGTTTGTGAGTTGTTGAGTAAGGGGAAACTCAGATCAGCTGCTTATATTATACGTTCATTAAAAGATGCATTTTTGAAAGCTGTATTTATTTTATTGTCTTGACTGTTAATTAGCACATGCCTAAAACAACCTCCGGTTTAATTTAAAGGCTAATAGCTAAATGAGAGGCATTGCATCATTTTGCGATTCATGATCCGAATAGTCGATTATTCGTTTCAATGATCGATAGATCAATCGACTATCAAAATAGTCGTTAGTTGCAGCCCTAATTACAATATACACTTCAATGTGTAATGCTGTAAATAAACAGATGAAAAGAAAGAAGCTTTTAATAAATGTTTTTAAAGTGCAAGAATAAATCCAAAATTGTAACCCTAACCCTTAAGGAAGGGGGCGTCAGTGCGCATGTGTGGCCATAATGTGTATGTGTGTAGTGGCAGAAGTACACTTGCTGAAGAGACTGAGCCCCAGCTTTGCCGGTGTTGTGCCCAGTTGCCTGCCCCTCGTGAGACGTTAGGATCATTTATCAACATTGATGAACCTCACAAAGAATAATATATCGTTTTTAAACAGTACCGCGATGTGCATGTACAGTTAGTTGACAGGCACACAGAATGGCAGGCGAGCAGAGAGAAAAGGGTCAACAGTAAGCCTCAGTTTAGTTGGAAATCTACAGTGTAATGTACAAGAAACAGTGACTAATAAAGTCGACTATAGGCAAGAATAGACAATTCTGATTCGACTATGTAAATCCTTAGGCAGGGAACGTCCTACTAGTTTATTTAGGACCATAGGAAACAACCAGAGAACCTGATATGGAGAGGGCAGAAAACTGTACCGGCAGCTTGTGAGAAGTGTTGGTATGCAAGAAAAAGTCCCGGTACGCTAGAGCATAATGTAGTGCCAGTACTTGCGTACCGGTGAGGACCGGCCCACTTCAAGCACTGGTTGTGATTGAAATAATTTTTGTTTAGTGATATACATCATTACAAAAGGTAAATGTTAAATAATTTTAAAGCTGCACTAGGCCTACTGTAAGTCCAATTAATTTGTAAACCTAAATCACAAAGTGTCACTACAACAGAGAAGGGCATCAAACCCCCACTGACTGATATCTACCCTCTCTAAATTGTGTTTTCAGGTATGACTACTAGCCTGAAATAGTCTGTGCACACTGGATATCATAAATCCAAACTCAAACATGAAATATATATTTTAGAAATTAAAAGCCCCATCTGAACACCTTTAACATCAACATTATTTTACTTTTAATTCCTCAAAAGTTATACAGATGCCTCTTTCCTGCTTTTGGAAATGGTAAACTGTGAACTGGTGCAGCTTTACAGAAAAATATTTAAGATTTATTCCAGTAAAGGTTTTTGTTAAAAAAGCTGAGACAAAGAGTTTCAAACAAGATTTAAAAATATTCAACATAAATTTCATGCTCACTAATATTTTGTGTTTTTACTGCAGAACTTGAAGAAGAAGTCTACATGACAACAGAACTAACTAAAGCAAATGGGACTCGAATGGTGACACTAATTTTAAAGGTGAGCCAGTGATGTGGAAGACATAAACACTTGTGTGTTTAGAGAATTTTGTGAGAAATGTTGATTTGAACTGAAAGCTTCATGCATAATTTTGAATAATTTAACAGTTTGCTGTGTTTGTATGAACTGAGCTCTCTTCTGCTCTTCAGCCGGTGCCACCTGCTGCAGCAGTCAGTGGAGTGAATTACAGCCTGAATGACACACATTCTTCTCGTGGATGTCCTTGTCGGAAAATGAGACCTATCTATGACATAAAAAAAAATACATACACCACTTATGTCTCATACTCTGCTGTCAACATCTCTGTTTTCGCCATAAACAGAGCAGGGTATTCTCCTCCAGCAGTCATACAAGTACCTGCCGCAACTGCTGCAGATTTAAAAAGTAGGCTAAAGTGTATGTGTGTGTGCTTGAGTGTGTCACATATTATGTATATTTATCCTTAAGTAGACCTTTAAAGGCTGTTATTTCTGTTTTCTTCCCTGGCAGCTTGTGACCAAACGTTACTGGATAAAAAATTAAAAACACAAACTTGCCTTGAGTTCTACAAGCTTCAGGATGGAGATTCAAGGCCAGAAAATGTCATCACTTTAACGAAAAGGATGGGGGAGAAAAAAAGGAAGCAAATCAGAAAGAGTAAGTTGCATTTAAAGTCCTTTTAGGCACACAACTTCATCCCCTCAGCTCTACAGAGGACAAGCTAACTTTTGGCCTAATTGTGATCCTAATCGAGTTGACGGTTTTAAGACGTACAGAGGTACAAAAACATTATTTTCAAATATTATTTGATTTTTTTTACAGCATTACAAAGATAATAAAAATGGTAACATTACAAACCTGAACCAAATGCAGTGGTAATTTCACACCAAACACATCTGCTGTGCAATTGTTGTTTGTGTCATTAATACTTGTGCATTGAATGCTGGGACACACTTGTGTTAGAACTATTTTTTGTGTAAGACAAACTATTAATTAATTTGGTTCTGTCTTCCGTCACAGCCATGGAGGACTACGTTCGCTACCTTTACTTTGAACACAGATGTGACCGTGGGAAACCAAAGACAGTTAAAATGTGCCTCTTTTATCAAAAAGAGGGTGGTATGTAATCCTTAAATTTGGAGTCACACATTATTTTATTATTGCCCTCAAGGACCTCCACGTACAAGTGTTTATATGGTTGAGGTTTGAGTAGTTTTAGGCACATAAATGGCTTGGTTAGGGTCAGGAAAACAATGTATGTGTTAACGTCAAATGTTTTGTTGAACCATCCAACCCCTGAACCTCCTCCCTCAGTGGACTTTGTGGCTCCATAATAACAATGTATGTGTCACATTATTCCTTCCTTTACTCCCAGCAGACAAGAGTCGTAATTACTACAGCTGCTAGAGAGCTTTGTCACCATAAACTTTGCCCTTTTTAGTTAATTTGCTAAAGTCCTTTTTCTTGGCTTACAATTAGCAATTTACTACACATTTTGTGGTGACAGTGTGTGATCCACCAACTCAGCTACCTGACACCTGGGCATCAATAACAAGTCAACATAAGTGGTGCTCTCGTGTATGTGTGCATGTGCTATGTGACAATCTGCCTGGGTGCTAGGTAGCAGTGAAAACATGGTATGCAATTTCATTGATTTGGGCATTCTCTCAGTAAGCAAGTGGTCGATTTGATAATCAGTGTTTGGAGAAATGCTTTACCAAAGTAACTCAGTCGCAGTAATATTTAGCTTTTTGCTGTAACACAGTAATATGCTAATAAAATGTAGGTAATTTTATACACGTTACAATCTAAATAATGCGCATTACAATCTCAATAATGCACGTATAATAATTCCCCAACACCGCAAAACATTTCGGCACCAGAAAAAAACCTGTGAGTAAAAGGGGGGGCTTGGCTCTTCTTAATAGACGGTAGCTCCAGTGATAACATGATTTGTAAAATTTTGGGGGTCTCTAAAATGTTGTCAATATGGATCATGCATAAATATAATTCTGTACGTGTTTTGTTTTTTTTTAACAATTTTCTTTCATGATTAGAGAGGCTGCTGTCAGCGCATCCTGACCATTCCTGTTGGAGCGTCGTGAGAGTTAAATAATCAATGAAGTTATGCTGCTATACCTTGTGCGGAAATATGCACAGCGTCTTTCTTTATGGGAAGATGATTCATCCTATTTCACCTATGTGCAACCCACCCGCTATTAATCAGAATGTAAATTTTTATGACAAAGACCCACCCAATCCTCGGATCTAACTGTATATGCACATCACTAGAACCTACCTTTGCAGGCACATCTTACTATCTGAATGAGCTATGTAGCTATTTTTAACTAAAAATGTTGTTTTTCTCTTCAGAGCCTCTCAGAAAACCTCAGGACTTCATTGCTTTTGATGAAACACAGAGTTCCGCTGTCCTGTCTTGGAAAGCGATTCCATCTGTAGACCAGCGAGGTTTCCTCACACACTACAGCCTCTGCAGCGTGAAAATCAGCTCACAAGATGAGCCGAAAGGTGTGAAGTAAATTTTTTACTCATCTGTAGCTTTTTGCACTTATTGCAAGCGAACAATATTTCACCAACTTCTGACAAACAGTGAGGAAAAACTGAGAAAATTAAACTTTGTCAGCTACACAGCTACACATGTTTGACTGTGATGGCAACTTTCTGTATCTTTTCCCAAATCTCATTTCATCAGAGTGCTGTAACTTATCAGCCTCACTGATAAAACACCATCTGGAAAACTTGACACCTGGAGCAAAATACAACATCACCCTGGCCGGAGTGACACGAGTGGGTGAAGGCCCAAAAGCCACAATAACTATCAACACACTCCCAGAGAACCCTGTGAATGGTATCAGAGTTACAAAATTAACCTATGTGTTGAAACAGCTTTGTTTTGTTTTTTGTAGTTAAATACAAGTCATTTGAGCAGTTTTCCACATGTGGGTGCTAATAAATGTTTCCCTATCTTCCTTTTCCTCATAATTAGTGTGGTGGAGTCTCGGCTTGCTGTTTGTGTTCTTTTTAATCTCAATAATGTGCACCTTAATCTTTAAGAGGTAGGTGACTCTTACTGTAAATATTCTGCATTTTGAGATAAATAATAAATAAACCTTACAACATAAGGCATGCATAATACATTAGATAGGGATGCATTGGATTTCCCCCATTCTGGTCTATATATCCCTGCCTCTGCTGAATTATTTTATCCCTGGTGGGGACAAAATGTATCCCCCCTCAAAGTGATCAATGCTATTAGTGGTGCAATGGATCACAATCACTAGGGATTTGTTAAGGTTAAATCTATTTTGAAATGTGCCATTTTGGCTCTGATGTAGCCGCCTTTCTTTGTCTTTAATAACCACTTTGTAGTCTTGCTCAGTGTAGGACTGAAACGATTCATCAGTTAAATCGATTAATTCGACAATTTAAAGGTAAGAGCTGTGAGATTGTTTTGGCGTTTTCCCCCTCTTGTTGTTCCTCTCCTCTCCTGGAATGTTCATTCAAGGCTGAGAGAGGATCTCTGTTCCCCAAAACACAGAAACCTAGACTGTCTAAATGATAATGCATCCCTTTGCTCGGGGCCAGACGCCCGAAGGTGCCCTGCATCGATGCTTCGTTTAATCCGCATAACTGTCTTGCGCACTGTTTTGCATGGACATTTATCACTACATCGCACATCGCGCTTGAGCTGTGATCAAGCAAACACGGCGTGTTTATGATGGTGCTGTTTGCAAAGTAGAGGAAGACAGAGAAAATTGCCAGGGACGAAGACAAAATTGTTCAAAGTATAGGATTATTTCAAGATAAAAGAAATCAACAACTCTGTAATTCTACAGTCTTGCACCGTAAAACGAAACTAATGTAACAGCACGACGGCACCTGATCAGAAAGCACCCGGACCTCTGCCAGCGGACTACAGACAAGGTAACAGTAACAGCAACTTTAGCGTTTAACTGAAATCATGATTGATTGTTGAGTTGAAGGCTAACAAAAGAAAGGCGCAATCCTCAGCTGTAAATGTATACACGTGCGTTTGTTGTTCTCTGCCTGGTTGGGCCCTGAGTTTGGGTTGTAACGTCACAGTCATGAGTTAACAGCTGGGGCGCCAAGCAAAAGTACTTCTTAAACGATGAATCGATTAAATAATCTGTAGAATACTCGATTACTAAAATCAGTGTTAGCTGCAGCCCTAGCTCAATGTCCTGCCCATTGAACTGGGCAGGATAACCAATCTGATTGGTTACATGTCACAAATAATAGCCTATCAACACTTGCGAGATGGGAGCTGCTCTGATGACCAGTGGAGCTGTGTGTTGGAGAGATTTTTAGCAGATACTACAGAAGTGGGAATTAACATTACAATCTGATGATCTGTTTCTATGATGACAAGCAGCCCAGTGTCCCAGTCACACTCAATGCCGGCGAAATCGACAGCTCTTCCTTAATCCAGTCACTGTGCTTCAGAGTTATTGCGCTATTAGAATAAAAATATTGCTCTAGTTTACTAGATGAGTTGAATAATAAAAAAATAGCCTGTTAAAATATTCCTGCAAAAGCAGTGAAGAAGTTCAAGTATTCAAATTTGTGGTTTCCCTTCATGAATAAAAACGTTTCAACGCAGACTATGAGTAACAAAATTATATTACAATTTGTAGCAAACTCTTTGCTTGTAAATTTTGAATCTATAATTTATATTTGTGGATCATGTATAGTTTAAGGATTTTGAATCTATTTGTAGATTGTGTTTTGTGTTAACAAATATAACTTTGTGACTCATAGTTTGCGCATCTATAATGATATTGACATTGATTTACCCCCACAGATCTAACTAATGGTGAACATTAGTGCAGTGTGTTTACAGAATAAATGCCATACACATCTGCTTTAAGTTTGAAGTTGCTGTTTTAACTGCAATCTTTAAATCCACTGTTTATCCTAGGTGATGCTTTTTGTAACAGTTTCAACTCTGTTCTAAATCTTAGAATCCAAAACAAGATCTTCCCTCCTGTGCCGACACCGGTTATTCCAGAGTTCACTTCTCATCCAGCAGAGAGTCAGGTAAGACACCTTGCCAGGGATTATCAGCTGTATGTGTGGAGTTCTTGCACAGTTTTAAACAGCTGGACATTATATTGTCCACAATGGTGGAACTTTTTCTTCAACTTTAACCGATATTTTAAGTTATCAGTTTAAAAAGTTAAAGCATAAAACATTGTAGACAACGTACAACACTAAAGAAGATATAAAAAACACTAAGTGATTCTAAAAAATTTAAAAACTACAATCTCAGGTTTACGATTTAAAATTTTGTAAAAATCTACAAATAATACAGCAAACAAACAATTTTATTTAGAGAGATTAGCTGCATTTACACCATAATATTCCTTTAATAATCGGAATAATAGCCTAATCTGAATAAAACTGCCTCCCATCCCAAGTGTACACATGATGGCAACGAGGTAGCAAATAAGTTGTATATTTTAATGTGTGTGTGCGCTTGTGTTTTGTGTGTGGAGGCTTAGAAGAGCAAAAGACAGACGAAGAGAGGCTGATGGTGCAACTGGATGTGTTGCACGTATTTTTTTGTGGATTAAGAGGGAAGTGGATTAAATGGAGGAAAGTCCCTCATGAATCTGCTAAAAGACCATGTGAGAAAACCACAAACGTTCAATTTGACCAGAAAGCAGAACTACAATCAAACAAGATTGTCAGATGTGTCAGTGTCAGGAAACCATGTGATGTCACATCCTCATACCTACAGTGCCTTGCGAAAGTATTCGGCCCCCTTGAACTTTGACCTTTTGCCACATTGCAGGCTTCAAACATAAAGATATAAAACTGTAATTTTTTGTGAAGAACCAACAACAAGTGGGACACAATCAATTGGATATTTCAAACTTTTTTAACAAATAAAAAACTGAAAAATTGGGTGTGCAAAATTATTCAGCCCCCTTAAGTTAATACTTTGTAGCGCCACAGTTTGCTGCGATTACAGCTGTAAGTCGCTTGGGGTACGTCTCTATCAGTTTTGCACATCGAGAGACTGAAATTTTTGCCCATTCCTCCTTGCAAAACAGCTCGAGCTCAGTGAGGTTGGATGGAGAGCGGTTGTGAACAGCAGTTTTCAGTTCTTTCCACAGATTCTCGATTGGATTCAGGTCTGGACTTTGACTTGGCCATTCTAACACCTGGATAGGTTTATTTGTGAACCATTCCAGTGTAGATTTTGCTTTATGTTTTGGATCATTGTCTTGTTGGAAGAAAAATCTCCGTCCCAGTCTCAGGTCTTTTGCAGACTCCATCAGGTTTTCTTCCAGAATGGTCCTGTATTTGGCTCCATCCATCTTCCCATCAATTTTAACCATCTTCCCTGTCCCTGCTGAAGAAAAGCAGGCCCAAACCATGATGCTGCCACCACCATGTTTGACAGTGGGGATGGTGTGTTCAGGGTGATAAGCTGTGTTGCCTTTACACCAAACATAACGTTTTGCATTGTTGCCAAAAAGTTCGATTTTGGTTTCATCTGACCAGAGCACCTTCTTCCACATGTTTGGTGTGTCTCCCA
>NC_060154.1:11299042-11306660 GCF_021292245.1 Micropterus dolomieu
AAGTTTAGGGGGACGGCCGGGTCTTCGTAGATTTGCAGTGGTCTGATACTCCTTCCATTTCAATATTATCGCTTGCACAGTGCTCCTTGGGATGTTTAAAGCTTGGGCAATCTTTTTGTATCCAAATCCGGCTTTAAACTTCTCCACAACAGTATCTCGGACCTGCCTGGTGTGTTCCTTGTTCTTCATGATGCTCTCTGCGCTTTAAACGGACCTCTGAGACTATCACAGAGCAGGTGCATTTATACGGAGACTTGATTTCACACAGGTGGATTCTATTTATCATCATTCATCAGGTCAACATTGGATCATTCAGAGATCCTCACTGAACTTCCGGAGAGAGTTTGCTGCACTGAAAGTAAAGGGGCTGAATAATTTTGCACGCCCAATTTTTCAGTTTTTTATTTGTTAAAAAAGGTTTGAAATATCCAATAAATTTCGTTCCACTTCATAATTGTGTCCCACTTGTTGTTGATTCTTCACAAAAACATATATTTATATCTTTATGTTTGAAGCCTGAAATGTGGCAAAAGGTCGAAAAGTTCAAGGGGGCCGAATACTTTCGCAAGGCACTGTAAATGACATTCATTCATTTGCAAGTGACTCCCAAAAAGACATATGACCGATGGCTCTCACTCTCACACTTACTCATAGTCAACTGCTTATCCTGTGTACAGGGTCACGGGGGACTGGAGCCAATCCCAGCTGACATTGTGCGACAGGCAGGGTACACCCTGGATAGGTCGCCAGTCCATTGCAGCATTTACATTTTGATCAAACAGATATTGACACCGACTCTGCAGCATCTTTCAGTGCAGTGTATCTTAGAAGATATGTCAAGAGAGTTAAATCTGGGGTAGGCAATGTTGGAGAATTAGCAAGAGATAGCTAGCTTCTGAAATCAATTTCCTACTCCAGCTTTAAGTGAAGAGAGAGGAGCGTCTACACCTCACTTGCTCTTAAAACTGTCCAATAAATTAAATTAAATATTCATTTTGACACACATTTTTTCCCAAACATTCATGCGTCCTAAAAGATGAAGATGAACCCTAGTGACTTGGTGATTGCTTGACTTTGCCTATAGCACCACACTGAGGTTTACATTTGTTGTTCTGATATAATATAGTAATTTTCTTTCCTTCTGTTCTACTTTGTCTGAGTTTTCTTTGAAAGGGGGCAGCAAGCAAAGAACATTATTGAAGTGAAGTTTATTCTCTGGCATATGAAAATAACGTGGAATCTTGAATCTTACTGCCCTTTGCTAATGTGACCTACAACAGGAGATGCTGGAGGAAAAAGAGGAGGTGGATGAGCTGACGCTGTACCAGCTACACCCAGAGGGCAAGTCTGTCTCCGAAGACGCAGAGGAGATCACTGACCTTGCAGGAGAGTGGGATGATGGCACTGACGAGGACATTGAGAATGTGAGGGGTGATTCACGGATGTCAGGAGGAACCAGCGATGAGTGTTTGAATAACAGCTCCACAGCTCAGGTACTAAGGAGGTCCACTCTAGGAGAAATTACAGATCTGGAACAGGTGGACAACGAGATCGCCATGCTGATATTCAGGAATGGTTTGGTTTTTGATGTGAAGACAGATTCGCCTTAAAATGGATTTCACTGAGGGTTTTACTGCCTCACAAGCACAAACTTGGACAAAACTATTAAGGGTTCACATGTTTGTTGACATGAAAGACTGGACAAATACTTTTCATGTTCTAATAGTTTTATCTTTTTGAGCGTATATTGTCTTTTTGCAATGTTCTAATCTAAAATTGTCTTGTTAAAATGAAAATATATGTTGAATTTTCATGTTGAGTTTTGCATGTGACATTTTTATATAAGGACGCCAGTATACAAAAGCAGAAGAGTTAACCATTCACAGGCTTTGTCAATGCCTGTGCCAATAAACCTTTTTTTATTTGTGCAGAGCAAATCCTGGTTTAGACTTTTATGCTTTCAACTTTTTGCATGTTTTAGGTGTTCAAAAATCTCATCATAGACACATTTGATTTTAGTGGTATTCTTTGGGGATGGTCTATCAGTAGGTCCACCACTTGGTCCAATATCTAAACAACTGTTTGACAGACATTAATGATCCTCAGAGGATGAACTCTGAACTGTAGACTCTTGCTTTTGTCAGCAGCTATACCTAGATCCAAGGATGTAGGTTTCGTGTCAACAGTGGAGGGGGCACTTGTGTCAATGGCACATCAATGATAAATGAATTCAGTAGAAATCATTATTCTCTTGCTAATTTCCATCTGACTGTTAACTGTTTATGTACTTAATACATTGACTAGACACTGATGGAACAGCGGTTCTATTTAGATGTTTTGGTCAAAATTATTGGGACGATTCAGTAGTCGCTGAATAATGGTAGTGATATGTCCCTAACTTCTGTCTTTGTCCGTGTCTAGCTCAATCTCAATGAAAATCAATAAAATAAAATAAAATATTATCAAACCATAAAATGTTATATCTATACTTATACCTACGATAAGAGATACACCAATAAAACAACCATAAAGAGTCTGACACATTGTTGGTCAGTATACCAACCTGATGCTGCAAAAACAGAGAACCAGTGTATGTGATAGCTCAGCAGCACAAAAGTGAGCCTGTCAAGAGTTGAACATGTGACAGGAAGTGGTCGCAAAAAGACCATAAGACCTTAAATGAGGCAGCACATGCAAGGTGAAATGCTAGATTACTCATAACCAAAGAAACTTCTGTAGTGTTTCAGTCTACCCCGTTTGAATTAGAACATGTAGTGTCGATTTTGTAAGAAATGATGACACTTAACAGAATTTTCCACCACGCTGCAAGGTGTTTTTTTCTGGTGCCTGTCATTTTTATTTGAGGCCTGCTTGAGAAGAGTGAAATCAGCAAGAACGTCCCTCTGTTGACAGCCACAGTTTAATCTCTCATCTTACCACATCAAGATTAAAATCATCTGTCCTGACCACAGACAATCATGCCCAACATCTGATAAATGTAATGTGTGAAAAAATACAATACAGATACCAAAACAGATACCACTGTCTTGTGTTTATGTGTGTATTCATTATAGCAAAGACATAGTTCCCAGAGCTTATTTATCAAGGTTTAATACCTATACTTAATTGTTAAATTCTACCTATATGGTGTATTTCAGTAAGTATTTACACAGAATTTTTGAGTATTTATGACGTTCCTCTATAAGTTAATAAAATAATAACATCCTGAGATGCATGACAGGGCACAATGTTGGTGACATGAGATGTAAAGATGCATCTTAATAACAACTATTTAAAGCAATTGTTCTACATTTGAAAAATGTAAATATGCTTCTTCTCGTTCTCACCAAGTGTTAGATGTGAAGATTGACACCACTTTCATGTCTAGATGAAAAATATGAAGCCAAGATGGGCAGCCAGTTAGCTTAGCTTAAGAGCTCAGTAAACACTGAGTTTCTCACTCATTTTCATTTTGTAAATTATGATGCTGGTACCTTTCTTGTGGAATAAAGCAGGTCGGAGTTGTTTTGAAAATGCATCAAATTAAGCAAAGTTGCAATCATTGGTAATTTCTTCATTCATTTTCATGCAGCTCATAGCTGAATAACTTGCAAAGTACTTGTAGCCTCCAAGGGAAACACATCAAAATAAAAAGCAGGACTCATCTTTTCAGATTCAGAGGCTCCATACAGCTTACCACAGCAGGTTTTCCTGGTCCCAACCTCTGGTTCTCAAAAGTAAAAAATTTCACATTTATGTTTGTCACACAAATTGAGCAATTATCGTCCGTGACCCACCATTGGAAATGCTCCTAAAGAGCCTATGGCAAGCTGGAGCTTGTTGTAGGCCCTTGTAGGCTCTTGGCTCCCCCTTTGGTTTTAAATGGTCAAATAATGTCATGTTGATTGGTCCACTATTGGTTACAATTGATCCAGATTTAATTTCAGGATGTTTTGAGATTATCTGGATTGAAGAACAGAAGAGGTAAAAGTGTCTGGCATCAGTTTTCAATGAGAAGAAATTAGATGTTGTCTTGTGAGACCAAATATGTAAATTAAAAACCGAACAGACAGGGAGCTGATGTCTGCCAAATGCATCAGTTGGTTGATTAAGATGTTATAACATAATGTATGTAGTGGTTTGGTTTACCAGTGGTCTTTCAACACCAAGAGAAAACAATGTTTGTCTCTATACTATGAGCTGTCCAAAAGGAAGGGATGTGCAATGGGCACCTTTAGATTCAGTCATGTCACTAATATTTAAAGTAGTTGAACAGCATTTGGAGTTTTATTTTGACTTTATTGTCATACAATAGGTGTTGCCCTTAATGCACATTATGCTGGTTTCCTCTATTAATACTCTGTAATAGGGTGGTGGTGATGACGCAGTGGATGACACATGCCTCTAGTGTGAGAGACCTGGGTTCAATCCCCCACTGTGACACATCCATCATTGTGTCCCTGAGCAAGACACTTAACCCCTAGTTGCTCCAGAGGCATGCAACTAGTATGTATAGCAATTGTAAGTCACACTGGATAAAAGCGTCAGCTAAATGAGTAAATGTAATACAGTACTTAAGTGTTTCATTCATGTCATATGTTGGAGCCTTTGTCCAGCAGGATAGAGGCCTCGGCTGACTTGTTTTATTTGTAGGTATGTCCTCCCTCCCTTCTGATTTTAAAAAGAAAATAATATAATCTGAGTCAGATTAAATAACAAGGTAGTTTAAGAGACAGCTACAGCAGGTAGAATAAAAGGGTTTTTACTAAGGATCCTGTTTTTATTTTCTATTCAACTCTTTTAAAACTTTTTCATGTTTCCCTGTTGCTTTTATGTTTTATGTAAAGCACTTTGAAGTACCTTGTTGTTGAAATGAGCTATAAAATAAACTTGCTTTGCCATGCCTTGAATTCAGTCTGCTTTCCCATCTGTACTGTGACTCATTCCCACCAGAGGGCAGTGTCAGCTGCAGTTTTGAAATCAGAAACTTGTATCTCATCACCCCAGCTGAGTCTGTGTATTCAATATGTCACAGTTTGAGGGTTTATTATTAGCACACAGAACATTTCTAAGCAGTCTGGGGTGTATTTAATTTACAATAAAATCTGCAGGGAATTATTATTTCCTCCAGTGGACTGGCCTCCACCACAACTAGGCAGAGAGGGGAAAGCATCTGGGAAGGGAAGATGTGTGGTTGTTCCACTAAATGATTGGTGAATCTAGCAGGAATGTAACTGGTTTGAACACCTGAAAAAGGTTAGCCTGATTTTAAAATTAAGCTACCATTTTGTTTTCAATTAATTTTATTTTTTAAATTGCTGAAGAAATCTGAGATTTGGGCAGCGATTCAAAGATGTAAAACCAGGCTAAGAAATGGGAAAATCCCCCGCAAAATGTAAATATGAGGGAGGGAAATGTGTGTATGTATAGTCTGCAAGTCAAGACTCTGTGTGGGATATATGGTTTGAAAAAGCGAGAAAAACACTTGATCAATATCTGCTGTTCTTTGTATGGAAAGAAACATTACATACATTACATTACAATACATTACATTACATTGCATCAAGCTTATCTGACAAATCAGCTGTAACATTATGCCTTGTGGAATATGACAGAACCTAGTCATCTTAAACAAAAACATTAGTCACATAGTCCCAAAGAGTAGGGAGTTCACTAATCGTTGCAGAGATCCAACAGAAGTATTTGTTGAGGAGCTCACTGCATACTGCACACTGGGCATTTCCTCTATGTTTGTTTTTTTCAGGTGGGGGCTCGTGGGCAGAGTTTTTTTTATTGTAGCTGAAGCCAAGTACCAGCTGGAAGCCTTTGGCATGAATATGTAGTTTACGATGCTCTGATGTTAGCAAGGCTAACAAGATATTCATGTTAGCAAGATTTATTCAAACAGCAAAGCAACAAGTGTAAGATGGACAAACCTTTGACAGGGAAGACAAACAGTAAAAACAGTAATGCTCACCAAGCAAACAAACTACAAAGAAGTCTGTCTTGCTCTTGAGTTCTGTGTTTCTAATAAGTGAGGTAACCTTGTGTCTTTTGGGTATAAATTTTTTTTTAAAACTTCAAAGTGTATCTGGTTCTGCAAAGACAACACAGACACAAGGTTTGTACTTGAAAATTGGCTGTAAACAAATGACATGAATTTTCCTTGATGACTTCTGAAACCATACCATTTTAGATTCAGTTCAGGGCTTGCTGTTGTTTCTGCTGATGTCAAGTGGAAAACAGGATCTATATCATCCTCACACCTACAGGTCAATAGCGCTGCGGTATGTGATTATTAACACGCAAACAGGTGTTATTTAACACTCTTGTTTCAACTCTAAAAGCTTTGAAGTAATGCGGTTAGTTTCAACGGTTTATCTAATGATTTACTATTAATCTGTCAGCAAATGGCAGCTAATAAGCATCCATGCAACAATCTATTTATTTTCAATTCAATTCAATTTTATTTATATAGCACCAAATCACAACAACAGTTATCTCACAGCGCTTTTCATAAAAAAGCAGGTCTAGACCATACTCTGTGATGTTATTTACAGAAGCCCAACAATCCCACCAAGAGCAAGCACTAGGTGACAGAGGCAAGGAAAAACTTCCTTTTAAGAGGCAGGAACCTCGAGCAGAACCATGGCTCAGGGTGGGCTGTCATCTGCCTCGAGAGAGGAGCTCAGTGCATCATAGGAAATCGCCCGGCAGTCTAGGCCTAGTCTAGGGATGGTTCAGGACTCACCTGAGCCAGCCCTAACTATAAGCTTTATCAAAGAGGAACGTCTAAAGCCTACTCTTAAATGTGGAGATGGTGTCTGCCTCCTGAACCCAAACTGGAACCTGGTTCCACAGGAGAGGAGCTTGATAGCTTGTAACGCTCTGGCTCCTAGTCTACTTTTGGAGACTCTAGGAACCACAAGTAACCCTGAATTCTGGGAGCGCAGTGCTCTGGTGGGGTAGTAAGGTACTATGAGCTCTTTTAGATAAGATGGTGCCTGACCATTAAGAGCTTTGTAGGTAAGAAGAATGATTTTAAATTCTATTCTGGATTTTACTGGAAGCCAATGCAAAGAAGCTAAAACAGGAGAAATATGATATCTTTTCCTGGTTCCTGTCAGAACACGTGCTGCAGCATTCTGGATCAGCTGAAGAGTCTTAATGGACTTTTTCAAGCAGCCTGATAATAAAGAATTGCAGTAATCCAGCCTAGAAGTAACAAATGCATGGACTAGTTTTTCTGCATCATTTTTAGACAGGATATTCCTGATTTTCGCAATATTTCGTAGGTGAAAAAAGGCGGTCCTTGAAATTTGCTTAATGTGAGACTTAAACAACATGTCCTGATCAAAGATAACCAAGATTCCTCACAGTGGTGCTGGAGGCCAGGGCGATGCCATCAAGGGAAACTTACTTATCTTAGTTAATGCGTCACGGAGGTCCTTAGGCCCCCAGAACAATAACTTCAGTTTTATCTGAGTTTAACATTAGAAAATTACAGGTCATCCAGGTTTTAACATCATGAAGGCACATTTGAAGTTTAGCTAACTGATGAGTTTCATCTGGCTTGATCGATAGATATAACTGAGTATCATCTGCATAACAATGAAAG
>NC_060154.1:11306760-11313992 GCF_021292245.1 Micropterus dolomieu
CATTCTGGATCAGCTGAAGAGTCTTAATGGACTTTTTCAAGCAGCCTGATAATAAAGAATTGCAGTAATCCAGCCTAGAAGTAACAAATGCATGGACTAGTTTTTCTGCATCATTTTTAGACAGGATATTCCTGATTTTCGCAATATTTCGTAGGTGAAAAAAGGCGGTCCTTGAAATTTGCTTAATGTGAGACTTAAACAACATGTCCTGATCAAAGATAACCAAGATTCCTCACAGTGGTGCTGGAGGCCAGGGCGATGCCATCAAGGGAAACTTACTTATCTTAGTTAATGCGTCACGGAGGTCCTTAGGCCCCCAGAACAATAACTTCAGTTTTATCTGAGTTTAACATTAGAAAATTACAGGTCATCCAGGTTTTAACATCATGAAGGCACATTTGAAGTTTAGCTAACTGATGAGTTTCATCTGGCTTGATCGATAGATATAACTGAGTATCATCTGCATAACAATGAAAGTTTATGGAATATTTCCTGATAATATTGCCTAAAGGATTGATCATATTTGCAAAGGTACATGTGCAATATTATACACAAAGGTTACTATTTGATGGATTGTACCAGAATTGTACTAGAATTAGCTTAAAGCTACCTACCATGGCATCATCGAGTGTATTTAAGACAGAAGCAAAAACAATTGTATACAAAGCCAATAAAACACAGAGACAGAGGTTACAACACTGAGTAGCTTTTCAGTTCGGCTTTAAAGCCACTGATACAACTGGAAATCTTTGTGTTGTCTGGTATCTACCTTTGCACAGAATTGCCACCGTTAAACAAATTTGGTTATTATTTAATGAGTAAAAAAGATAGGTGTAACGACGGCTTGTGGAGTCAAATTAGACAAAATAGGCAGGTATTTTAATTAGGAAACCAAGTCCAAAGTGGCAAAGCAGGCAGGTAGAAAGAAGACGGCTGAAATGAGTTGGTGATCAGTGGTGGAAAGGAAGTAAATTTTTGGTACTTTTTAAAATACTTCACTACAATCATTAGACAGTTACTAGTTATTTCACAGATAAGTATGTTAAATATAAAACAAAGAAGTTTATAAAATACAATGCATTGTTAGAGATTACAACAGTGATTCCCAAACTTTGTTTTGCCTGGAACAGCATACAAAAAGCTGTGTCTATTGGGAGTTGGGACCCTTTATCAGTTGTTATTGGCAGTTCCACTTACATTTAGCTGATGCTTTTATCCAAAGTGACTTACAATTGCTATATATGTCAGAGGTTGCATGCCTCTGGAGTAACTAAGTGTCTTGCTTAGGGACACAGTGGGGAGTTGAACCTGGGTCTCCCACACCAAAGGTATGCATCTTATCCACTGCACTCACCACCCCCTTCCACCAAGGAAACATTTCTCCTCTAAACTTCTCACATGTTTTTATTTAAATCATAATTTTGGTCCAAAGAGGCTAAATAATCCAGTGTTTTACAAAAAAAGCCATTTAGAAAATAAAATAAAACAACAATTTGTGCATCAGAACATTGTTTTTGTAGTACGTAATTTCTTACCCACTTATGTATCAGAATTAACAATCTGATATTGTCACATATAATAATATATTGGTCACAGAGGGCATTTCACTGCTGAAGGAGTACTTCAACTTTTCATACTGTCACTGGTCTGGGTTGTTGGTGTTTTATGTTTTCAGTGTTTCCTGTTTTACTTTTTAGTTTTGTCTGCCCCTAGTGTTCTTATCTTGTTTTACTTCCTGTCCTTGTGTTTCTGGGTTGATTGTTTGCACCTGCCCTAATGTGTAGCACCTGCACTTCTCCTCGCCTGTATATTTTAGTGGTTGGCTATGTTTCACTTAATGCGGTTTTTTGGTCTCTCATGTCTCCAATGTGTCAACAGATCGTTCTTTGTCTCATGGATTCTGTACTGTTTGGATTAGATGGACAATCATCTTTTGTTCTGGATGTACCTTGTTTTGACTTTTGACTGCTTCACTGTCACAAATAAGTTTGGGGTGGTGATGGAGGAGTGGATAAGACACATGTCTCTAGTGTGGTTCAATTCCCACTGCGACATCCACCAATGTGTCTCTGAGCAAGACACTTAACCCCTAGGTGCTCCAGAGGTGTGCGACCTCTGACGTATATAGCAATTGTAAGTCGCTTTGGATAAAAGCGTCAGCTAAATGAATAATTATTTATTATTTAGTCACTCGTGTTGTTAATAAAATCTCACTAACTAAACAACAGCTTATAAATCTGAGTCCAAACTCCTGTTTCTTGTGACAGAAATAGAATTGAACACAATACATACTATAAGCACACTGAGTACATAATAATATTTCTGAACTTCTACTTCTTTACTTCTTCTGAAGTATTTATACATTGTTGTATTGGTACTTTTGCCTAAGTAAAGTATTTGAACGCTTCTTCCGCGACTGGCAGTGGTTCCAAAGCTGAGGACCCCAAAGACTAATGTGAGGGGTTACAAGATGGGTTACAGGGATAAAATGATTATTAAAGGTATAAAAGGAAAAATATAGGCCCTATGCATTTTTCTTCCATTACACAAATGTGTTTATTTTTTAATAGTTTTAATAGTGATTTTTTTGACCACTTCAGGCCTCTGAAAATTCTTCCAGTAAAACAGTGTTGGAAAGAAAACTCACTCCTTAGTTGAACCGTTTGTCCTTGTCTGCATTCATCATTTAAATGTTACTGTTAGACGATGCAACCGCTCATAGCACAGTTATGGAAATGCTTGGTTTGTTTATGAGAAACCACGTTACTGTAGAGGTGGGTGTAATGTTGTGCAAAGTGCAGACACGTTATTTGCTTGTGGCAGTGCAAAAGGTAGCAGCACAGATGCTCACAAACAAAAGACACTGAAGTCCAGCTTCACCTCAAGGAAATGGCAACAGTTTACTTTAGTGATTATTTTAAGGGTTCCTTCTTCAGAGGCATTTGCTCCTTCAAATACTGAGCAGACACACCACATATGCAAAAGGGATAGTGTCACAAATTAAAATCCACCTTCCACTCAAAAAAGAGACTTTGCTTATTGCTACTTCACTTGGACATTTAACCTTCACTGCACAAAATGTGTGCAGAATGTGTGTTTTTTAAGCCACTTACCCAAGTATGATGCCGAATGAGAATGTATTTTTTCAGTGAAGTAGGAGACATCTTGCAGTTAAACTTAAAAATGAACAATAATTGTATTTATTGATCCAGATTTTTAAAAATTAAGAAAGAGTAGATGTCATTTTATGAATTTTTAACAAGGTAATTAAACTTCTTTATGAAAAAAAGATGGGACAATAAATATTTTCATATGTCCTGAGGGGATTGTTTATATTTCCACTCAGGGCTCTGAAAGGGAAGAAGGGCCCCTCATTGTAACTCAGGAGCTAGACTACTACAGTTGAAGGGTCGGCTACTGTTAACAAGAAGGATGAAACTGATGAAGGTTCCCAGGGAACATCCATGGAAAGTCACAGTCCAACTTTAATAGTTAGTTGTTTTAACTGAGCTTCCTGATTTAATTTATTCAAGGGGGTTTTGTCACTTTATCCCTCTACAAGAAAGGCGAATACTGGGGATTCTATTTTCTCAAAAATTAGACTTTTAATGACCCTCTGATTCCTCCTGCTTCCCAGTCTCTGTGCATTGTAGAGTACATACTGTGTTATTTTTATGTGCTATTCATGAACCAAGCATATGCAGCAGACTATGCTGTGCATGGCAGCTTCATTTATATTTTCCCTCAAGCCCCAGAAATCCACCAGTTTGTCGTACTACCTGGCCCCGGTTAGCTATGCGTCATTTAATCTGTGGTAATTTGATTAAACACATTTGTTCAGGAATATGCATCAGGTAAAAACTAACCTTTTCAGTTAATATTATACAGTTGTAAATTTCCAAATAACCTTGTCTGGGCTCGTGCTTTGCCCAGTTGGTAATCCAGACTGGTCTGTGATTACATAAGAGCTTGTAACTGACATGACTTTTTTGTTTCCATCGTCAAATGACTATAAAAATATTAAATTGAAGGGAATATATGACTTTTCCTGGGGGTTTACCCGTTTACATAAGCTGTGAGAAAAAATAGATGGCCGCTCATTTAGTCAGCTCTCTCTTTCTGTTTCTCTCTTTATCATGAAATGAAAGTGACTGTCTTGTTTAGCTGTATTAGTTGAAACCTTAATCAGTAAGACAAGCAGATACAAGCTGCCATACTGCAATGGGGCTGACTTCAGCCTTTCTGGGGGCTCTATATACAAAAATCAAAGTGCTAATTGTACAGATTCTGCGGTGTTCATACGTTGCATTGTATTAAATGCTGAACCAGCACCTGGGACCCTGTATACAGTCTCAGAGAGACAACACCACATAAACTATACAGAAAAAACTGATTGGGATTGGTAGTTATATCTGATTTACTTGGGTCATTGATACACTAAAATTACTTCCAACCTGACACCAACTCTGCAAGTGTGATGGATCAGTGCTGCATGCTTTTACGTACTGAAAGTGTTTGGTAAGAATGGGTCAAATTGGTAAATTTGTGGTTTTTAAGCTCCACCTGCTTCATGTGTAACTACTGTCTGCCTGGAGTGGCTTTCTCTCCGACACTAAAACACTGTATGCAGATAAAGTCAAGAGAGGGAATCAGCAGCTATTATTATGAGACATTTTATTCAGGAAGGCAACATTTTAATAAGCTGAGCATGCAGCTATACTTTTTGTAATACACTGTGAAGCATACACATTGTCTTTTATTTTTACATAATTTTAAGTACTGCCATGAATATAAACTACTGACATCAAAACAAAACGTATTTTCTGCACTATTCGCACACAAAAAATAAAGTTTATTGCTGTATTTTGTGCATTTCCAGAAGAATCAGTTCAGTAGTACATGACAAAACAACACTTGAGGACACGAAACATGGTGGATTTCAAATTTGCTATTTTACCAAAAAGGTTTTCAGAAAAGAGAAACTTCAGTCTGTGTTTGGTTCATGTCATAATTTACTAGCTTGGCTGTATTTTCCTTCCTGAGTAACAACCGACATCCGGGCTGAATAAAAACCCGATTGTGTGCCACTGTTGAACAGATATGTTGGGCGAGTTTAACTCTATATGATAAAGGGACAACACACATTAATGATATCAATATGTGGCACTAAGAACATAAATCAATACTTCTGACAAATCTATCAAAACATCGGTGAGCAGCTGCCAAAAGAGAACTTCAGTGGATCTGCAGTGGAAACTGGCAGTGAGATAGTGTCAGATAGTTGTATATGTAAAACTGTCACTATACAGTAAACGGAAAATCACACATGACGCGTGAATGTACAGTACTGTTGAGCTGGTATCGTATTTCTATACTACAAATAGAATGCCACCATTTCCTAAGACTGTTTCATTTCAGTAATGGTTCTTAGTTTTGTTTATTTTACCAGAGAAAACTGATGAGTCAAAACTGTGATCAACACAATGATGAAAAATACGACATTGACAGAAAATGTTAAAATCACTACACCTGAAACCCAAAGAAGTATTTAAAGATATTACACCACGTATATGAAGATAAAAATGTGAATAAACAAGTCATAAATGTCACTACAGTGAAGTTCAGCACTGGAGTCCAGATTTAACCTGTAGCGAAAAGTCTGAAGAAAATAGAATTTCCATTTGGAAGTAAATGTCAGTGAGCGTAAAGACTTATAGTCTTTGATTGTTTGAATAAATATTATATGTTGGCAGTCATCTGTCATGCCTCCACAGCCTCAGAAAAGTATTTATATATTTGGAGTCTGGTATTTTTAATAGTAACAAAAAACCAATGCCTGTCCACTGTGACGGAAAGCAGGAATAAATGTTCTGTTACAAACACTATACAGTGAGGAAAATAAGTATTTGAACACCCTGCTATTTTGCAAGCTCTCCCACTTAGAAATCATGGAAGGGTCTGAAATTGTCATTGTAGGTGCATGTCCACTGAGACATAATCTAAAAAAAAAATTTAAAAAAATTCCAGAAATCACAATGTATGATTTTTCTACTATTTATTTGTATGATACAGCTGCAAATAAGTATTTGAACACCTGTTAATATTTGGTACAGTAGCCTTTGTTTGCAATTACAGAGGTCTAACATTTCCTGTAGTTTTTCACCAGGTTTGCACACACTGCAGGAGGGATTTTGGCCCACTCCTCCACACAGATCTTCTCTAGATCTGTCTGGTTTCTGGGCTGTCGCTGAGAAACACGGAGTTTGAGCTCCCTCCAAAGATTCTCTATTGGGTTTAGGTCTGGAGACTGGCTAGGCCACGCCAGAACCTTGATATGCTTCTTACAGAGCCACTCCTTGGTTATCCTGGCTGTGTGCTTCGGGTCATTGTCATGTTGGAAGACCCAGTCTCGACCCATCTTCAATGCTCTAACTGAGGGAAGGAGGTTGTTCCCCAAAATCTCGCAATACATGGCCCCGGTCATCCTCTCCTTAATACAGTGCAGTCGCCCCGTCCCATGTGCAGAAAAACACCCCCAAAGCATGATGCTACCACCCCCATGCTTCACACTAGGGATGGTGTTCTTGGGATGGTACTCATCATTCTTCTTCCTCCAAACACGGTTAGTGGAATTATGACCAAAAAGTTCTATTTTGGTCACATCTGACCACATGACTTTCTCCCATGACTCCTCTGGATCATCCAAATGGTCATTGGCAAACTTAAGACCGGCCTTGACATGTGCTGGTTTAAGCAGGGGAACCTTCCGTGCCATGCATGATTTCAAACCATGACGTCTTAGTGTATTACCAACAGTAACCTTGGAAACAGTGGTCCCAGCTCTTTTCAGGTCATTGACCAGCTCCTCCCGTGTAGTTCTGGGCTGATTTCTCACCTTTCTTAGGATCACTGAGACCCCACGAGGTGAGATCTTGCATGGAGCCCCAGTCCGAGGGAGATTGACAGTCATGTTTAGCTTCTTCCATTTTCTAATGATTGCTCCAACAGTGGACCTTTTTTCACCAAGCTGCTTGGCAATTTCCCCGTAGCCCTTTCCAGCCTTGTTGAGGTGTACAATTTTGTCTCTAGTGTCTTTGGACAGCTCTTTGGTCTTGGCCATGTTAGTAGTTGGATTCTTACTGATTGTATGGGGTGGACAGGTGTCTTTATGCAGCTAACGACCTCAAACAGGTGCATCTAATTTAGGATAATAAATGGAGTGGAGGTGGACA
>NC_060154.1:11314092-11345539 GCF_021292245.1 Micropterus dolomieu
ATCATTCTTCTTCCTCCAAACACGGTTAGTGGAATTATGACCAAAAAGTTCTATTTTGGTCTCATCTGACCACATGACTTTCTCCCATGACTCCTCTGAATCATCCAAATGGTCATTGGCAAACTTTAGACGGGCCTTGACATGTGCTGGTTTAAGCAGGGGAACCTTCAAACCATGACGTCTTAGTGTATTACCAACGGTAACCTTGGAAACGGTGGTCCCAGCTCTTTTCAGGTCATTGACCAGCTCCTCCCGTGTAGTTCTGGGCTGATTTCTCACCTTTCTTAGGATCATTGAGACCCCACGAGGTGAGATCTTGCACGGAGCCCCAGTCCGAGGGAGATTGACAGTCATGTTTAGCTTCTTCCATTTTCTAATGATTGCTCCAACAGTGGACCTTTTTTCACCAAGCTGCTTGGCAATTTCCCCGTGGCCCTTTCCAGCCTTGTGGAGGTGTACAATTTTGTCTCTAGTGTCTTTGGACAGCTCTTTGGTCTTGGCCATGTTAGTAGTTGGATTCTTACTGATTGTATGGGGTGGACAGGTGTCTTTATGCAGCTAACGACCTCAAACAGGTGCATCTAATTTAGGATAATAAATGGAGTGGAGTTGGACATTTTGAAGGCAGACTAACAGGTCTTTGAGAGTCAGAATTCTAGCTGATAGACAGGTGTTCAAATACTTATTTGCAGCTGTATCATACAAATAAATAGTTAAAAAATCATACATTGTGATTTCTCAATTATTTTTTTTTAGATTATGTCTCTCACAGTGGACATGCACCTACGATGACAATTTCAGACCCCTCCATGATTTCTAAGTGGGAGAACTTGAAAAATAGCAGGGAGTTCAAATACTTATTTTCCTCACTGTAAATTCATTGTTGGTCTTGGTCTTTTTTATGGCATTTGTTAACAATAACAAAAATACAGAGTCTCACCTGACTTTCCCTTTAAGGGTTTAGTAGCCAGATGACCCTGAAGTTAGTTTGCTACTGTACTGGCTTGTGGTTTGCCACAGCAGTTGTCACCATTTCTATCTCGAGACCACTGAAAATGAAGTGACACCTACTTACTTAAGACCCTTGCAGAATAGTGACTATTTCCCTCCAAACGTTTTTGCTTGCTAATCATTGCAAGGAGCCCACATGCTGGAAGGATTCATCATCATTGTTTTACAAAAAGTATTTATTACACTTTCTCAAAATATATTTATTTAGATTATATATTAGTTATTTTGCATACCTTTTCTTAAACCAAAGAAAAGACCAGCTGGTTTACATTCAGTGGCACGTCACACTCACATCTTTTCTGGGAGATAACTGACAGCAGCGTACTCTGTATCATTTGGATTTATTTCCAAAACTGCCGAAGGTCTTTTGGGAAAGTCCAGGACGCTGTAGACCACTGAGGGTGCAGGCACATTGTTGGACACCTCAACTATTTCCTGCAAAGATGATGAGAGTCAAACTTAAGAATGACATTGACATTTACATCTTTGAAGATGGCCTAAAAGACAAGTGTGTTCTTACTTGTACTGTGTGATTAGAGGTTTGCTGTGGTGGTGGTTGGTCTTTGTCTGTATAAGAAGCAAAACAAGTGAAATACTGAGTCAGTCAGGCAAATAATCAAAGTATTCATTGCTATACATGTGGTACCAGTCATCACCATCTTTGTTTTGTGAAAATGTTATCGTAGTAGAACAAGCAGGTGGCTTTAACAGTTAAACATTTTAGCAAATACATTTCTCCCTTCTTCCACTCTTTATGCTAGGCTAAGCTAACCGTGTCCGACTTCAAGTCCATACTTAACGCATAGACAAGAGAGCTTATTGATATTCTTATCTAACTCTTGGCAAAAATACTTAAACCAGTAAGCATATTAACAGATTAATCAGCATCAACAGCCATAGCGGTACACACGCTGAACAAAGGACAGCAAATGTTTCTGTGAAGATGTTCAAGTTTATCAAATAAATTACTAAAACAAATAGGAGAGTATAATCGACAATAATATTGTTAAACCTAAAGATAAACCTATTAACTATGTTTAAGTCTGACTTTTACTGTTAGCTCTAACCTGCACCACTGTTACAAGCTTTGATGGAAACACAAGTATTATCCTTTATAATCTGGCAGTACAAATAAGCTAGACAGGGTTCAGAAGAGAACAGTTTATCTCCACCATCCACCAGCTATCAGAGCAGTGCTGTCTGTGGACAACAGTTAGACCAGATTAGTGTGATGTGATAAAGGAGCGCATAGTCAGCAATAGCCTGCATTTGTATACACGTACGGGAAATCATCAACTGTGGTTTCTGAGGTCACGGGGGATGTCAAATGTATTGCGACAATGTTCCTACTCAAAGTAGGCTGAAGGGGGTTGTCTCTGAAGTGAAAGCGCATTCGTAATAGTAAAAAAATATGCAAGCACTTTTTTCTACCCATCCCTTTGTGATAGTAGGCACATATATTGAAGGATGCCTTTTCATAAACTGTGAATCATCGCGTGTATCAAAAGGATGTGAAACTGCAAACTGGTTTGCATTTTGAGCATCTAACCACACAATTGCAGATTTTTTTCCACAGAATAACAATAATTCTTCTCAGCTTTACTTTGTTTGCTTGAAAAATTTAGAAAATACTACTCACCATAGCCCTAAAAATATAATTTAGCACTGGGCTGGATGTGGGGTTAAATGATAGGTTTCCTGGTGTATCAGTTCAAACATTAACATTGTATTTTAGATAATAATAATTTATTTGACATTTTTTGTATAGACAGAGTATAGCATGGAAATAAGTGTGCATTCCTATTTTAGCTACACTGAAAGCAACTTAGGGTCAGTGTACGTCTATATCAGATACAAGATAATATCCCTTAAAGTCCTGAATTATCAGTTTTGGCAGTTTTGGCCGTAAATTTCCTTACCTTGTGTTCTCACAAGACACCATATCAACCAGGGAAATATTGCAGCCAGCAGAACGACAGGTGAAACCACAAACACAGTGATGATGTGAGAGAAACTGGGCCTTTCACTGTTTTCAGGTGTTGTGTTGTTATTCAGCTCTGGAGGAACTGTAGGAGTTAAAGGGAAATTATGAACCATCAGAGTGGTGCCATGGCAATAACTGTTCAAATTATACTGAATTACTGTATATCCCCAGTGGAAATTTCTCTATTGTTTGACTATATTTTTCCTATACAATTATACTTATAAAGTATAATCACATATTCTTTTTTTTAATTAAATACAAAGTAGACAGTAAAGTTAAGACACAAACACAATCACTTTTCTGACTGACCACCTTGACAGCAGGCAGATGAGCCTTTAACCCGCACCAATACATTGTGGAGTGCCTAATAGCATCTCTGATGTGAGCCAAAGAGAAGGTGTAGCATGTCATTATTCTATATTTTTCTTATTGTCAGCCATTTTCATGAAAAGACAAAAACATTGTGTTAATCTAATGGATGTATTGCCATGAAATTTCATACAGCTATTCATCCTTAAAGGATGAATCCCACTAACTTTGGTGACTTCAGAAACCATGCGAAGGACGGCTTTATAGCAATGTTTTAATTTGTTGCATTAGCAAAAAACAGACAGCCTGATAATGTTGTCTCTAATCAGTTTCTCAGTAGAAACTTTCCTGGGGTTCAGGAAGTAGAACAGGTTGCCCACTGATCACAGGGTTGGTTCCAGTCACGCTGTCCACATGTTGTATGTTCCTGCAATGCAGTTCCATTGCCATCAGTGTGTGTGTGTGTGTGTGTGTGAATGGGTGAATGAGAAGCAAGGTAAACTTCTTTGTCCTGCTAAGGTAGAATAGCACTATAAGTGCAGTCCATTTATATCATAATATATATCACTATTGCAATATTATATGATGTATGTCAAGATACAGGTTTACATCTGTAGTGCACATGTTCATCATAATGAAGCAACATGACACCCAGTACAACAGTGTTGCTTACAATATGTTTTAATAGTTTTTGGATAACAATGAAGGTCTAAGAACCAAAGAAATAATTACACTATATCAGCATTTGTTATACAGGCATACTTGTTATCAGTTCATTGATGGTTGTGGTCTTTTTGTTCGATTTGTTGACAGTAAGAAAAACATAGAATATTGCCAGCCTTATCCTTTCAAAGATATTGAGCATGTTCTGGTAATCCCTAGGACTGGTAAATATTTACTTTGGAAATTAGACAAACAAGGGATTGTTGTGAAGGGTCTCCTCTCTCTGTTTACGCAGGAAGTGAAGGTGGTGTGGTGGGTGATGGTTAACTCGATGAACCACAGTAAATGAGTACATGCTGTTCATCTAAATCAGTCTTCTCATGCTGCACACTGCACAGACTGATAAGTTTTCTGTTTTAATATTGATCTATATTGGTGTAATTTAAAAGTGAGACCTGCAATCTAGAGTCTGTCCTCACCCGTGCTGCTTCTGTTCTCCTCTCTGACGATCAGCTGCACCTTGTCACTTTCTTCAGCATATCCTTCTTTAAACAAACTGGCCCAATAATATCCACTGTCATTTAGGTTGAGATTTGTAATGTGGTAAAATACAGTAGTATTTTTGCTGTAAACATCAAAAACTCCTGTCCTGTCGCCCTGTCGATACTCAGCAATCTTTTTGCTATCTATATAAACTGCAAAATGACTGTTATTTGAGATGCTGACATTAAATGGGAATTGAAGGGTGATGTTGTTACTGAGGAGCCCAGTGACCTCAGCTCGGCTAGGGCCTGTATGGAGACAAAACAAGAGAGGTGGATGCGTAAGAGGATGCAATGATAACTATATAAGCTAAACCACAGTAATTGCACTCTGGCTGTGTAATTACTCCTCTCTGACTTTGTATTTCTGCCCAGGTAACAGTAACTGCACTCTGGTTTGTCCATCTGTTGTCTCTACAACCCCTAATTGCACTGAGATAGCCACTACTAGCTTTAGCTAAAGCTAAAACTAAAGTAGGGTTCCAAGCTGTTAACTGCAGTTGAAAGAATATACATTTTCATGAACAACATAATTTTGTAATGTTACATATCTAGAAGGAGGAAGAAGGTAAATGCAATCATAATGGAGATTAGAAGCCTAGCAAAACTCCTGCCAAAGCTAACGTTACTAACATTAACCGTCTCAGCTCTTTAGTAGAATTTATGTGATTTGGTGTGATTAAACTACCTTTAAATCACATTTAAAATGTATTGAATTTAATAATAATATTGATTAGAATAAACATGTATAATTGTATTTCAGAAAATATTAGCCCAGATGTACAGACCATGACTGTATAAAACGTGGACGTAGAATCTGTGATGTCACCCATTGGTTTCTGAAGAGAGTGAAGCTCAATGTGGGTGGCTCTGGCCCTTAATTATGCATAACATTAAGCTTTAATATTACTTAAAAAGGTGAGTTGACAATTCACTCCCCATGCAGTTGTCATGAACGGGGAAATTAACTATAAAGACCAACACCATTTTTCGCTGAACTGCTATTTTATCACTTCCGTGTTGGCTTTACTTTTCTGCCCTGGGAGTTTCTGCTTAGTACAGACACATACTTGAAGTTTATTTTCTTAAACAAACTAGTTAAAATGGACAGTTGACAGAATGCATTTTGTTGGTTGATTTAGAAAAAGGGGACTGAGGATACAGGACCCTTATGTAAAGAGAACCCACAAAGATACTAAAATGAATAGATGTGGATGCAGTGAGAGGTCCATAGAGAATTCCTATGTACAGGGTCCAGAATTTTGTGCTACGCCCCTGGATATCAGTATGTGGTCTTAAACTGTTTTATTTGTTATATAAAATAAATTCTTGACTCTGAAAACATTTAGGATATCTCCTGTATATCCTAACTGTTGATTAAGCTGTGCTGAAGTGCCACTCACATTAACCATGTATCCCATCTGTCATTATTGTATATATGTTATGAACCAGAACTGGTTTCACTTTAAAATGAAGGAATAAAGGACATAATTTAAACTCTTATGGACTTATGTATTTCCTGATTTCACATTCAAGATCTCAGTGAGCTTTAAAGGAAACATTTTATAAAAATTCCACAAGATTAAACAAGTTGCCTCAAGGCCACACTGTTATTATCTTAAACACAAGCATCGCGTTTTAATGAGGAAGATGTCATGCAACAATTTGTTACACTTAACATTTAATGAGCACTGTGTTCCTATTCAAAATCACCTCAGAAGCACAGTAACTGTGTGGAACTCCTAAACACCATTCAATACAGGTACTAATTGCAGTTGGGAAACTGAGGTATCATTAGCGCTCATAACAACATATGTCATCGTGACATAATGTAATTCTAACAGAATAAAGCAGAAATAAATAATACATAAGTTAAATGAAGCAGTTTAAAAAATATACCTGTAGCAGTTGAAAACCCACAAAACTGAGATTTCGGATTGTAAAACATGAACGACCACAAGAAGATAGCTTACCATTGAATACCATGTGAGCTGCGATGATCACAACTAACCCAAGAGGCTTTGTGACGATGTTGTCAACCATGATAGAAGAACTGTGCTGCTTGCAGGGCTGGCGAGGTTTGGCTCTTTAGTCTTTGATCTGATTTTTATTTTTATGAGCTGCCTTTGTGTGTTGAATCCTATGGTTTGATATTTACTCTAAAGCAGCAGTTTGTGTGCCTGAGAGGAGGAAACTGTAGACAGGAACTTGTACGAACACTGAATTATCTACTTACAGCATCACTGGCGCCTCCTGTAACGGAAGACTTCAAAGAGGTTCGTGGACATGTGGTTCAGACTGTGAGGAACTCAGCTGAAGAGGCTGTCACTCACATGATGTGTGTAAGTTCAGGAAGAGCAAATAGTTTTCTTCATATTTTAAGGGACATTTTGTATTTTATACATAGAAAACAGTCTCAAAACTCACTGTACATTGGAATTGGATTAACGTTTTGCTGACAATAAACCCTTGTAACGAGTCTTTGGCAAGAAATGGTTTGCCCACAAGTTAGTGAGTTTAATGTGTTCTCTACCAATCAACTGCTGTTGTGCTTATACCCTGTTTCACATCGTAAAAAATCCCCATTTTTTTCCACCTAAACTTAGATATGTAAATAGTTTTGGTCTTGTCTGCAGAGTTTTTGAGATATCAGTCAGTTGGGGTGACAGCCCAGCTTAAAAAAGCTTGATAAAGTGCCCTCCAGGGTGCCCTTTCAGTGCCTTTTCAGTGTCCAACTCTGTGGGATGCTTATTTACCAAGACCATACAGTGCTAAAGTTCTAAAAACTTTTACCAGTGGTTCCAGCACAATCAATCAATGTTTTTGTTATACTGTTAATAGCCTGCCAAACACGCTCACTCACACATGCATAAGCAACACTTTAACCACATCACAGTCAAGTTGGGGGCTTTGAAGTCACAATTTGATGACTTTGTGCAGAGGAAGACCCCGTGGCTTAAACCACTAAAGCTGAAGATGACTCAGCTGTCAGGGTCACAAACCTGTAGGTGATGTAATCCACCTTCTTCTGTCAGTCACAGACATGTTTGAGGGCTGGTGTGTTTTTTAAATGTAGCTTTGCTAAAAAAGAAATTAAGTGATAAATAACTTTTTTTTAGAAATCATGCCCCCCTGAGCTCACAAAATGTTAACCTATGCTCAGGGGCGTAGGAAAGCTTGATTTATACTCCTGCGTTGGGGTCTACTTGCGTAGCTACACTGTAGGCTATGCATGTAGCCAGGCATTTATACTTGTGTGTCCATGTGTTCGTTAATCTGTAATTACACCCCCAAACACTAGTCGGCACTAGCGCTACAGAGTCCACTGTGTCGACTTTTGCCAGCCGAGCAGGCTAACTTCCGGTTTAGCCCTCCGCTAACGTGAATGGGGGTAAAATAGTAAATGTGCGGCTGGTGTAGCCTTTTGTTATCAATGTTATCAACTGAGTGGATCACATTCTGATAATGAAACGAGTCACTTCGCTTGGGTTGTGACGGTCAAATATATTGATCCACTGTGTTACAGTCGCTGTTTTGACCGCTAGTAAAAGTTACTTCAAAGCACGGGCACTTCCTGTCGGCTCGGACACATTGCGAGGCTTCCCTGCCGACCAATCACAGAGCTTACGGTCCGCGTCGACTTGACGTGTGGTTACATTTTTGAGGAGGTGCACGTCAGGCTACGCTGTCGATTTGACGCAGAAGTATAAATTGCATTTGAGGGGGCAAAGGGGACTGCAGTGCCCTCAGGTGAGGAGGGTACTTGAATTAATAGCCATGGATGTGGGGAGGGGCCCATAAAGAAGACCTAAGAACAGGATAAAGAATTTTGTCCTAAGCCCTGCTTTTAAAACGTGACATGTCCAAACTTTTGCGGACAGAATGAATTAGGAGTTAGGAGTGTTCAGACATTTTCTGTGGCAAAAATATACAGGTAGGAAATTACAGGCTAATAAACTGTAGTGAAGTTAACTAAACCATTAGCCTACCTTGCTGCAGTCACACTCTCTGTTATTGCCTTCTCCAAAAGCAGCCCTTACATGAGGTTGGTGGTGATGGATCACATCAGGGCATACAGTCTATATATATATATATATATATATATATATATATATATATATACACAGTGTGTATATACAGTATATACAGTATCTCACAAACGTGAGTACACCCCTCACATTTTTGTAAATATCTGATTATATCTTTTCATGTGACAACACTGAAGAAATGACAGCTGTCCCCTCAAAATAACACATCACACAGCCATTAAAGTCTAAACCGCTGGCAACAAAAGTAAGTACACCCCTAAGTGAAAATGTCGAATTTGGGCCCAATTAGCCATTGTCACTCCCCAGTGTCATGTGACTCGTTAGTCTTACAAGGTCTCAGGTGTGAATGGGGAGCAGGTGAGTTAAATTTGGTGTTATCGCTCTCACACTCCCTCATACTGGTCACTGGAAGTTCAACATGGCACCTCATGGCAAAGAGCTCTCTGAGGATCTTAAAAAAAAAATGGTTGCTCTACATAAAGATGGTCTAGGCTATAAAAAGATTACCAAGACCCTGAAACTGAGCTGCAGCACGGTGGCCAAGACCATACAGCGGTTCAACAGGACAGGTTCCACTGAGAACAGGCCTCGCCATGGTCAACCAAAGAAGTTGAGTGCACGTGCTCAGCGTCATATCCAGAGGTTGTCTTTGGGAAATAGATGTATGAGTGCTGCCAGCATTGCTGCAGAGGTTGAAGGGGTGGGGGGTCAGCCTGTTAATGCTCAGAGCATACGCCGCACACTGCATCAAATTGATCTGCATGGCTGTCGTCCCAGAAGGAAGCCTCTTCTAAAGATGATGCACAAAAAATCCCAGAAACACTTTGCTGAAGACAAGCAGACTAAGGACATGGATTACTGGAACTATGTCCTGTGGTCTGATGAGACCAAGATAGACTTAATTGGTTCAAATGGTGTCAAGCGTGTGTGGTGGCAACCAGGTGAGGAGTACAAAGACAAAGTGTTTCTTGCCTACAGTCAAGCATCGTGGTGGGAGTGTCATGGTCAGGAGCTGCATGAGTGCTGCTGGCACTGGGGAGCTACAGTTACACCATGAATTCCAACATGTACTCTGACATACTGAAGCAGAGCACGATCCCCTCCCTTTGGAGACTGGCCCTAATATGATAACAACCCGAAACACACCTCCAAGATGACCACTGCCTTGCTAAAGAAGCTGAGGGTAAAGGTGATGGACTGGCCAAGCATGTCTCCAGACCTAAACCCTATTGAGCATGTGTGTGGCATCCTCAAACGGAAGTTGGAGGAGCGCAAGGTCTCTAACACCCACCAGCTCTGTGATGTCATCATGGAGGAGTGGAAGAGGACTACAGTGGCAACCTGAAAAGTTCTGGTGAACTCCATGCCCAAGAGGGTTAAGGCAGTGTAGGAAAATAACGGTGGCATCAGCTAAAGTAAAAGCCAGTTCTCCATAAAATAACTAAGCCTACAACTGGCAGTCAATGCTTCTAGGGACGGGTATTGAAAATTAGCAATGGCTATAAATGCTGTGATGCATTGCATTGGAAAACTGTTGCAAGGGCTAGTGAGTTCCATTTAAATCCCTGAATGTCCCTTGCCCAATTTCTACTACTGAAAGTCATTTGTGGTGGGTGTAGCAACTACCAAATTTAAAATTAACTATTTCCTTACCTGCCTGACTACCCACCCCAAAAAAACATAAACTGGGCAGTAAGCTACAGTACATTATGTAAGTTGCTTGTGTAGGTTTGTTTATCTGTAGACTTTAAACCCCCATGGAGGATCGCCTAAATAGCCTAAATAACATTTCCGTCTGCCAAATCCATACAAAGACAAGGCAAAATCCATGTTTCATAATATGTCACCTTTAAAAGTGTACCCTTTATCACTACTCTCTACATTAAAATGTATATATTTAAGACTTGTCTTCAAATTAGGCCAAACATTCTATGGTGCAGCTGCAGTGTGCTGTACCAGTCTAATGAAATGAAAAAGCAGCATTGTTCTCACTCTTGCTCTTCATAAGCAACTCTCTCAGTGGTGCATCAGCTAAAGTAAAATCCATTTTTCCTTAAAAGAACCAGTGCTTAATGGAAAGAGCTTCTTATTACTTCTTGTTCTTACCAGTTTATAATACGTTCCTGCATCTGTCAACATGTGTCCATTAGGGCCAAATGTCCAATCAGAGTGCTCGTGAGCAAAGAGCAGTCTCATTCTGCTCACTTCATATTTCATTTGGAATGTACATTTCTGACAAGACGTACTGTAGATTTAGATGCAGATGTGATTATTCCACTGTCACTATTGTATTTCTACGCCATCTTGTGGACTGAATAGTTGATCCAAACAACTTGTAAAACTCTAGACACACCTCCCTTTTTTCACTCTCACACACATAGACTCCTACAAAAACATACAAACACACATGCTCACACTTATTGCCACCCACTTCCCGTGTGATGTTATTTCCTCATTTCCTGCATCACTGCTTATTGAAATAACTTCCTTTGTACATATCTTACATCATGTTATGTGCCATTGTCACTGTTTCTGTTATTCAGCAACAAGAACACAATATTTTTGTGATATTCCTTCAGTTTCATTACTCTTACTCTTGTTGCTACTCAGTTTACAATAATTGCTCAAATTATTTAGCTTGTCATTTTCATATTATCTTTTCCTCATTAAATAGGTTGTCTGTGCAAGTCCTTTTCTTCAGCTGTTAATCTTACCATTGTATTGTGATGCAGCATCCATTTGCGTCTATTATTTATTAACTTTCAAATAAATAAAACCATGGAACACACATATATTTGCAGCAAATACACAATAGACTAGGTTTCAGTGGTTTTGTTATGCAGTCAGTAAAGAAATAAATCAAGGCCTCAGATTATGTGCTTCCAGTGCCTCATCTGAAGCCTGGAGCCATTATTATGTCATATGGGGACGCATCTTCAGTTCACTGTGTGTGTGTGTGTGTGTGTGTGTGTGTGTGTGTATCTGGCTTTGCTGAGACATTTACCCATGTGGAGGCCCTGCTTTTCAAACTGGAAGCATCAGCTGTATGGCAGGAAAGGAGGACATGGGCAGATAAAGCTGCATGTGGATACTACCAGGCAGTGTAAACAACATGCTCTCAGGGGGCAGGTGACAGGGTAGGGAAGAAGATGAACAAAAAGAAAAATGGACAGATTTTTGGATGGCAGGGTTTGCCTGTTTTGTATGCATTTTGTTATTGTAAACTATTTGCATAATCTTTGCGTAATCTGCTCTGGTTAGCATTAATCAGCTTATGTGTCAATGGGTTATTAGTCATGTCCTCAATGTGAATTATAGTTATATGGCCTCCTCTTTTCCTTTCCTCCCATGCAGGAACACTTACCTCACCTCACGTTTCTCAGGTTTTGGTGAACAGTGATTCCTTCCTGAATCCTCTCGCTTGTTATTTAATCCTTCAGTATCTGTGGGTGAGATTTTGGATGTCTGTGAGCCTCAATCTGCCAGCTACAGTTACCCAGAAGGCCGTATTTTGAGTTTCTGTGAAAACATGTTTTAAAGAGGAACTCTACACTAATTTTATTTGTGTGTGCTGTACACATAACATAGATTCTTGTAGGCACGTGATTTAATTTACTGTGTTCGGTACTGTTTCTATTATAGTGTAATTTACTCTGTATTTTTACATGGGTGGTTCAGCAGAAAAGACAAAACAAAACAAAACATGATGTAACGTTGAAAACAGTCCAGATCACTGGAGGTGGCTTAAAGCATATTGAACCCCAAAGCTGACTTGGCTGCCATTTGCTGAGGGACATTTGTTGAAACAGGGTTTAGCTAAGCTTCATCTCACAGAGCAGAGATAGGAGGAATCACACAGACTGATGGGAAGGGAAGAGCAGGAAAGCCCTTATCGCCATGGTAACTGAGAAACTGACTCTCCTATGAAATGCTGCTCTAACAAAACAATATCCAAGCAATCGGAAATGGGAAGCCCCCACCACCACCACCAAGACTATACACCATCCACCACTCACTACCTACCACCCAACACACACACACACACACACACACACACACACACACACACATTTCCTTGTACTTCTATAATTGTGAGGACCCTCATTGACATAATGTGTTCACTGGACCCTTACCATAACCATCACAAATAAAATGCCGACCTTACCCTAACCAAAACCTAATTTTACCCTAACCCTTAAAACCAAGTCTTAACCTTCAAACAGCCCTTGTTGTGAGGAAGTTGGGAGGACCAGCAAAAATGTGCTCACTCTCCAAAAATGTCCTCGCTCTGTTGGCTAAAATCTTGTGTCCTGTAGGATTACAAGTGCAAACACACACCAGACACACACACAACAGACTTTTTTCCTGCTCATTAGGTTTAACAGGTGGGTTCAGACACAAAGCCAAAGCTGTCCCACAATTTAAATTTTTCTCTTTGTTCTCTTGCAACATTGTGATGCCATATTATTTTGTCTGTATAGATTAGACTAGACTAGACTATTGACCATTCTCTCAGTACATCAACTGAAGCCTTCCAGTGTGTGACTGGATCTTTGGTCTTTCTTTTGATTTCTAGAGGCAGTTTATATTATTATAGATTCCCATAACAAACAGCATGGTCAATCCAACAAGTACGTCAAATATGCTGGATCATGTCAATCATGCTGGAGGAGAACAACCCTGAATCGCTCTCTCTCCCCCTCTCTCTCTCTCTCCCTCTCCCTCTCTCTCTCTCTCTTTCTCTCTCATATGATCATTTTCTAGCAAACAGGCAAACCATCACCAGCTCCCTAGCAACTAGGAAGACACTGGTGTAATCTCCATCTCATGTTACCGTTGGAGATGCAGGCATTCAACAGAAAAACATGAAAACATGTACACACACAGCCACACACAAATTGGATGCTGACAAATTGACTTTCAAGTATGCAATTATTGGATATCAGCACACACTCACACACCCACCTGCACTATATGTGGGCTACAAAAGAATTGACTTTGAAGCAAGCACTTGCAAACACATACATCTCAACCAACACACTCTGACACACTCTCACATAAACACACTCCTACACATACTTTGGAAATCTACTCTCAAGCATGCTGTAAAAAAACACCTGATGTTGTCTCGTGCGCGCATAGACCAGAGGAGTACCTAATAAACTACAGATGCTCAGAAATTTGATTTAGTTACACGTGCACCGCGACTGCATGCACACACACACTCCTTGCCTCCTTGGGGAAATTGACTCTGTCAATGCAATTAATGGGTTCCTACATCACAGTCAGAAAATAAAGGCATGCAGGGCAGAGCCTCCACAAACACACACACACACACACACACGCATATATGGAAACACATTAACAATGTGTGATCTCAGACATCAATTCACATAATTCTGAGCAATTTGACCACACAGTTTGAATGGGTGTTGAATATCTATTTGTGGAAAATAACTAAACTTCTTGTTTAGATTTTAATTTAATTTAGGGCTATGACCAACAGGGGGAACATTATAACTAATAATGTCGCTTGTTAAAACCCAGTGGGAACCACCAGGTTTGAAAGGTGAAGCCAATGTGGACAATAGTATGTAGGACCACCAGCCGGCTAGCTAGCCAGCCAGCTAGCTGGCAGTATCAAAGTAAACAAGGGTCCTAGAAATGCATGTTCTGGTCCTAGGATTGCAGTCCTGAAACTGCAGACTCCGGTACTGCAGCTACATACTACTCAATGTGAAAGTGGTTTCACCTGCATTCTGTCTAACTGCCATCAGTGGGCGACTCCACTGGTTAAAAAAGGATTCCAATTGTATAGAAGTCTATGACAAAATTACCCTACTTTTAACTTGATTTACTGTTTTAGTAAACACTTTCCTAATGAGTTTATAGTCCCAATCGTTAATTTCAAGTCTTCTTCAATACAGAATGATATTCACTTTGTAAATTATGGTCCCATTTAGAGTAAAATAGATGATAACACAGCTATGCTTTAGGGCATGGCTACCTTGTGATTGACATGTCACCACCACAGAGACCTGTCAGACGTAGCAATGTATGTCTCTCCTGAGCTCCACTCTTTCGTCCAAATATGGCCTCTTTTGGTTCCAAAAAACAAGATGGTGAAGGCCAAAATGCCAAACTCAAGGCTTCAAAATGGTAGCCAACAAACCATTGGGTGATGTCACTGGCTACATCCACTTCTTTTATATGTTCTATGGTTAAAATCTAAACAGACCTCTTATTGTTCAATTCTTATTAAAGTAGGATATTGTTGTCACACTAGAATGGGCAAATGGCTCAGAATTATGTGAAACTGATGTCTGAGATCACATTTTACATCAACTGTTGAAAACTGTTGAAAAATCAACATGTTATTACGAGTTAAAATAAAATCACATATTTTTTAACTGCTTGGCTTGCCATAGAAGAGTGAGAAACGCATACTTGACGGTCTCCAGCGGAGGTATTCCCTAGTAGCCAAATCACGACCTGCAGCTTGCCAGTGTTTACGACTCAGTTAATTTTGTTTCAGTGCACGCACAGAGAGATAGATTGTCTCAACAAACAGTATTAATGAAAACTTTTATTTTGGCGTCGTGTCGCCAGAGGCAGCATGACAGAAACACGTGACATGAAGATAGCCTACACTAGGCTATATGATGAGATGTTAGGCTGTGATTTGACCGAACCCCATTGTTCCCCTTCTTTTTTCAGGTTTGATAATTACACATAGGCCTAAACCCAAACGCCAACATCTCCGTCCTCACCCAACCTGTGTGATGACTGCCCAAATAGATATAGCCATCCCCCTCCAATAGACTCCCCCCTTCCTCCTTCCTTCCCGTCCTCCCTCCGCACCAGTCACATGGAGGTTAGCGGTGACCCATCGCTCCCTCGGTTCCGTGGCAGTCGCTCTCCCGTGCGCCTTGGAGACAGACGAGAAGCGAAACGCGCAAAACTATCGCGGCGCCTCGTCGCATCTATTCCCACGGAAAATCTCTCCGGAATCCGCTGAAGCCGCAGGTAAACGATACTCTGTTAAACGGGTTATTTTTAGTCACCCACCGCAGCGATGAGTGGCTGGAAGCCGGTTGTGAGCCCGAGTGGTGCTGCGCTGTGGTAAATGAAGCCCCGCTTGGTGTTCAGCAAGAATGAAGTCGAGGCGAGATAAGCTGAAGATCCCCTCTCTGACTCTGGAGTAAGTTCTGCTTTTCATATTTTTGTGCATGTGTGAAACCGCAAGTTATATTTAAAGTAGTAATAAGGGTGAAATAATAGTTGATGCGCTCATATATTGATGGTACTCCTGTGTACACCAGTGTTAACACACACTTTGTAATAGAAAGTGGCTGTTGTTCAAACCACAACTGTCACACGGCTCCCAGCTGTGAAACCAAAACAACCAGCTGAGCCTGATGAAAATGCAAATAAGCCCTCATGTTTTCTCAAAGGGCTATGGTTTGCTTGAGGCTTCATTATCTAGTTAACATTTTTAAATTACTCTTTTGTAATATGAAACATTTGTAGTATTTTTTAAAACAGGACTATTTAGCAGATAAGGGAAGTTACAGGTGTGTCACCTGTAACCAATATGTATTGAAATGCAAGTATTCTCAGCATTATCAGTAAAACTCAGGCTCACAATTGCTCCCTGCTATTAATCTTTAAACTGATTTATCCCACTGGATGTGGAGAAACCCAGCTTTCCGACCTTGGGCAAGGCATGGCAGGTTAAACTTGTAAAACCAAACAAGTGAAACAAAAAGGAAGTTGTGAAGATGAGGAGCTTGAAATATTTTGTCGAACGTTTTTGGCAGCTCATATCAGTGGAAATACTTTTTTCAGTTTCTCAATGCAGTTCATTTAACTTTGGACAAACCAAATGTTTCACTTTGTTTCAAAGGAACAGCTCATGCCTCAGTGTGAATTCTGTCCTCATGATGTTCTATTTTTTTTTACCAGCTCTATTGTCTCCTTTATTTTTTAAACCTCACATGAAGTCCTCGTCCCCCAATTCCTTCATGAGTCACGTGCTCCCCCTCACATCACCAACACAGACAAATGGCTCTCAGTCTTTGGGAGAACAGATATTTTATTTCACTATAATTGCAAACCTGTAAATCCTGTCTTCATCAAAGGACATGGCTGCAGTCTTAGATCTGCCCACTTTTCCTCCAGAGTGTAGCCTTTCTTTGTGGGGAGGGGGTACCTGCTGCCCATTAGATGCTGATCCATAAGGCGTAGGAGCTCCCTGCTCACAAGCCCATTCTCTGATCGATCCATCTGCCTCCTCCATGGATCACCACAGCATAGCATGTGCTGTTTTTGTTTCATTTTAATTTTCTGGCACTTAGCTGCTCGCCGCGCAGCGCTGAGATACAGAGGAGGTTTTTCACTCAGGAGGAGGTTCAGGCTTTGATAGTTGGCTATTGATGGACGCATCAGTCCAGACACACATTTGCTTGAAACAAATCTGTGACATATAGGTTTCAGGATGGGCTTGTTCGCCACCAGCGGTGCACAAATGACTAGAAATAAACATTATCTTGGAATAGGTGATGCTTCTTTATACAGTCTAAATTTGCTTGCCGCAATGGTTATTTTTGCAGTAAAGACAATCCTGCTGCTATCTTGCCACGGAAAGGTTGTGGCTGCCACTTGATTTCAGAATCTCCCTGAACGACCTCAACATCTGAGCAAATCAGAAATTCAGTGTGAATGACACCAGTGAGTCAGTCTGAGGTTTTCTACTCTCTACAGGAGTGTCCATGAAGTGCAGACAAAATGGAAATGACAGACGATTACTCACTCAAGCACCATTGAGGGCTTTGGTTTAGGGTTTCTGAAGGAGAAAATGTGTCAAGACAAAATCCAGTGAGTTGCATGTTTTGTGTAATTATGAGGCGGCACTACAGAGTGAGGAGTCTTTGTGCAAGGAGTACTTTTTCCTACCATCCTCCCTGCATTACTATGACAACACGTTCATTAGTGCTGTGGTAGCCAGTGCTGCGTTTAGCCCTGGGAAGCCTCTGCAGCAGTGAGACAATAGCAGCACTGTGCAGCCCACAAGGCAGAGCTTCCAACTGAGCAGGGAAATCAATAGAAAACAGCTTCGGCGCTGGGTCAGACCTTAGGATGGATGAGCATGCATGTTTTGATGCAAAAATAGTGCGCTAAGATGTGAAATGGTAGCCAATGATATTTATTTAAGGACAGTCTGAGGATTTCTTTTGTATACAGCGCTCAGGAACCCAAAAGTGTATTGTTCTTGAGGATTTTAGAAACTTGAAGAACATGGTCCTTGTCAAATTGATTCTGAAGTCAAGCCTATATCAACATCATAACATGCATAACTTCCTTTCTGTTGTGTTGACACCCAGCTGTCAACTTCCTGTGTTGTTTGAGCTCATGAGCACCCACTGCTGCATCCAACCACCCTGTAACAAACAATGCTAAAAGAGAGGCAGCAGCATTACTCGGCAGATAGATACAGAGTGTCAGTATCGGCTGTTGGCAATAGTCAGTGAGAGGCAGGCATCAATCTCTAACCTCTGACCAAAGCTCTGCTGCTGTCTGATGTCAGACGTTGGTGTGCTGAGGTGCTGAGTCAGTACACTAATCAATGTGAACATGTCTTGCTTTACAGTTTGTCGCCCACTTGCCAAAGCCCCACCCTCCTGAGCCCATGCAGCCCCTGCAGCCCCTGCAGCCCCTTACAAACCCTTCATCCCTGGAGGTAAGACAACCAGCTCACACACAGACTGTTTCTATAGATGCTAAGTGTTTTTAAAAAAAAAATCTCATCAACGAATGAGTTCATCACAAAACCAATAATTAACTGATCCACCTAACAAGTATTTTTAGTGTAGCGAAAGCTTGATCAAGCCAATTCATCTGTGCCATAGAGCTCCGTTGTTCTCTAAAAACATAAAAGAGCCACACTTATCCACAGTCAGGTACTATAGTTTATTTTAATTCAATCCCTACTACTAGAGCACCAAATGTGTATTAATCTGTCGGTGAAAATAGTCCCCAACAAACAACTATTTACTCCAGTTTGCGTCATGTTTGCTTAAAACTACAGTGTCCAGCTGTTTTAAAAACATTTTCCAAAATGAAACTATGTATTCTTGATCCCTTTTTAAAGATTTACATCTTTAGTAGCAGACAGACTTGGGGCTCAGAGTCACAGACAGGATTAAGTAGGAATATATTGATTGACTAAAACTGACTGTTTTTAGTCTTTTTTTCATGGGATTTGTTGGTAATAACAAAAGTATAGAATATTACTAGTCTTGTGCTTTAACCTCGTTTGGTTTTGGAAGTATTGGTGTGTACCAGTGAACATCTACTAATTCATAACGCCAAAAGCAACGAAGATGCCATACTATTTGCGATGTCACAAAAAATATTGAATCATATATGCTGCTTCAAAATACTATTGTTTTATTTGGTAAGAATCGTAACCTTTTTAAACAGTAGTTGACAAACAATCTCACAACAAGGTCTGTGTCAGTGCTTTTAATCGTATCACACAATCTCATCTTTAATCTACACTTGTCAGATTGGTCTGAGTGCCGAGGCAGGAAAAGCAGATGAGGGCCAAAACGCAAGACATGGGGAGAGTTGCAGATCATTTTGCAATGTTTAATCCAAAAGTATCTTACTGGCTTACAGATAGTCATTGCAAATAGTTATCCAAATGATAGTAAATCCAAACTTTAACCAGCCAGCACAAGCAGAGACACTAGACGTAATGGTGACACACAGCTTGAAAATGACATGGCAATGATCCAGCAATGATGGAAGAGCAGGCAGTATATACAATAAACAGGTGAGACACATCAGGTAATCAAGACAGGGAAGACACAGACAGGAAGCAATGCCAGACATGACAAGCAGATACTGACACTACAAAGTAAAACAAGAACGGCCAGAAATGCAGACAAACCATCACCCAGACGCAAACTGATTCTCAACATAAAACAGAAACAGGCAGACTTTGGACAAAGCATGCAGGATCATGAGAACAATAATATGACAACTGGGGCAAACCCCATTTGCTCAACAAGATAGTGTGATGTGACAAAAGCTCCAGAATATCTGCTAATCTGTGCTAACCCTTTGGTGTGATTGTTTTGTCAACTGTTTGAGGAACTGTTTTAAAAATACTACAAATTCACAAAAATAACATGAAGGAGTAGAGTAAAACTTTAATCTTCAGACCCCAATAAAACAATAACAGTAAACATAAGTGATCTCTGCTGAGTGGTTTTCCGAGTAGAGATAGGATAACTTCATTAAAAAGTATGAGATACAAATGGAAATATGCAGTAAGTCTGAGTTGTTTTTGTATATTAAGATGCTTCTGTTTCACCAGTGAAGACCTATCATTTATTAGTTGTCTCTAAGTCTATGTGAGTTGCTTGGCAACGGTGCTGTGTGCTGTGGAGGAAGGCAACACCGCAAACAGAGGAGGCTGCATCCAGCATGTTTCTGGATGTGTGAGCAGTGCTAGGCTATCACACCGTACACTGAACAGTAATTAATCCCATTTTGCTGTGGAAAAATGAGCAAATCTTAATAGGAAAAACCTCTCAGATGCGATAATAATCATGCCGTTTTCACACATTCTAAGTAATCTGATGCCACAGTATGGCAGATTGCACATTTGCTGGCAGCTCTCTTCACAGCATTTTGCATTGGAGACCCCCCCTGTTGTTTCACCATCTAGAAACATGTTCATTCTCTTGCATTAGATTCAATATTTGGTCTGTAAATTGCTTCCCTACATCAAACTTTGGTTGTGATACACTGAATATGTAGAGGTCTTGATGACATCATCATTCGTCAAGTAATGTTTATATGTAAGAAAAAAAAGAACAAATCAGACATGAAAAGCAGGGGACTTTTTAAATCATGTTAATGTTTATTAAAGGAAAGTAGTGAACTCCACAGACATGCAGCATTCTGATAATAATCATCATACATACACACATACAGTTCTCCTCACATTGGAAAACATCGTCATATAGGCAGAAAGCATACTGTATACTACTTTTGTTTTAGGTATCATTTCCAAAAGTGAGAGATTTGATTTTGACTCCTTGCAACTTATAGGGATTGTCAGTATTGGATTTGATCTTATTTATATTTATTATTTGAAAAAAAAAAGCACATTGATAATAGCATTTAGCTATTTTTTTAAATTGAGGATAATTAGAGGCTTATTCCAAATAAATAAATAAATTTTCACAATGTATTCAGATTCAGCATTCCACATACAGTGTACATTGCATGATGTTTTTGTTCTGATATAAAATTAAATTAAAATGGGTATTCTATATAAATACTGGCCTGGGTATGAACAGGTTCATTAGAGGTACTATATGCACCGGAATATACCACTGTTTAAAAGTTTGGCTAAGATCCTCCCTCTAACATACTCCTCATGGTATAACCCAAGAACAACTAACGCTACTTTCAAGTTCTGTAGGAAATCGCCAACATGACCAAAGGGGTCAACATGAAGGAAGTGTTTCTATGGCAATGGTTCTGACTTTAACTCTAACTTTGACCAAATAGTCTGCAGTCAAACATCACGTTTTAGCTTAATGTTGTACTAGAAGTAAAGATTGCCCTAACCATATATTGCATTTTTTAAAATGTATAAATTGCTCTTAAAATATTCTTCAGGGTCCTTTTGGCCCAAAATGTCTACATAATAATTGGGCAATGCTGGGCAATGCTGGGCAATGTCTCAAAAACAGGCAACATCTCATATATTTGAACAAGACTGATGTGGTAATGGATGACATGGACTGATTGCGTAATTTTTTTTGCAATCAGTTCAATCGAAAAAGTGAGCTCAAATGTTCAGACAGTGAAACTCACACAATCTTTTATATATCCTCATAGGGTTATATCACAATTTTTAGTTATTATTATTATTATTATTATTATTATTTCTAAAATTTACTCTGCATCTCCACTTACAGAAGGGGATAACTGTACTGTACTGTATCAGACATGGCACAGAACTATGAGCATCTCTGCCACTCAGCTGTGTAATACTAATGTAGCCTATAAATAGATAGATAAGATGTTAACTAGAGAAGATGTTTCTTCGGTGTTCAATGTTCAGCTGTAAATTGTTTTTGTAGCACTTGTGCAATGTAAGAGTCGCTGTGGAATTGAACTTATTTCACTCCTACTATCCTTAGCAGCCTCAGTTCTTTGGTCTGCCTTCCTTTGCTGTGTGATCAAAGTTGTTGCAAAGTCTTTAGCAGCTGTTGAATCAAACTGAAAATTTCCCCAGTGCTGCTTTTCAACAATGAGGGATAGTAGTAATACAGAAAAGAACATGAGTAATCCGAAACGACAGGTGATAAATTCATAGATGTACTTCACTCATCTTTGCATGGTTTTTATTATGTTATGTGAACTTAGTAGTAAGTAATGTTACTGTATTTTATTTTTAGGACAGGGACAACAGAAGAAAATAGTCTTTTGGGCTCTTTCTAGGCTTTTGTCTGTTAATGAATGAGCGTTATCAGAGACGATAAAAGCCAATCGTCTGCTTTTAATAGCCAACGCGGGAAACATAACATATACTTCTACTGCGTGGTGACGCATGTGTCGTAGAAGGATAACCGATCGGGAAAACTGCTTTTTAAACGTCATTTTGGGGCAAAGTGGTCAGCGATTTTTATTAGATTTTACTGCTGATTCTATTCCTGTAGGTTTTATGTCCCGGTGACCAGTTTAAGTGCAGTTCTGGCTCTCTCCCCATTCATTCAGATAGGAGCCTGGTTTTGTTAGTTCGAAATAGCTGCCCGGAGGCGTTGCCAAGATGGCTGCTGAATGGCATGACTTGCCTGATAAGGACATTGGCGTTATCCCATTTGTTTTTTAAATAAACCTTTATTTAATTTTTATTAAACATTTATTTATTTAACCAGGAAAGGCACTTTGAGAATAAAAATCTCTTTTCCAAGAGGGTGCTGGAAACAATAAACGTATAAATAAAGTGCCAGTGAACCTTATTACACCAAAATTACCAAAGTCACTCTAGGTATTTTTTGGGGTCTGTACAGCCAGAACTTAAAATAAAATCAAACTTTTGCTTTGTAGGAAAGGCAGCAATCCCATGAGCAATTGTACTGATAATTTTCAATCAAAAACACAAATCATTGATCAAGCAGGAATGGTTCCAGCTTTTTAAATGTGAATGAAAGATTTGCTGTTTTTTTATTTTAAAGAATTGAAAGGGCTTTGGACTGTTGGTTGGGAAAAACAAGCAATCTGAAGTAATCACCTTTTTCGTTTACTATTTTCAGCCATTATATAGACTAAATGGTTAATTTAGCAGTTATAGTTTGCAGCAGCAGTGAGGAGCCGGAGGGAACGAGCAGCACTTGAACGCAGCGTCACGCTTTCGCTTGCTTCACACCGAAACACACACGCAGCCAGCAGCGTCTGTTTGGCCCGAACTAAACGTGTGCCACTGCCGCGTGAACCGTGTTACACGCGCACACACACCAAACAACCCCCCATGGATTTAATGTTTCCGGGACAGCACCGCGGCCAGAGAGGCGACCGGGGGATGTAACGGGAGCTTCAGAGCTGTTGGGTCTAGACTCGGTGTGAATACAAAAGGAACAGCCGAGGAGACGAGGCGATGGCGGGGAGAGCAGCAGCAGAAGCAGCAGCGGGGGGAGTGGGTTTCTCAGCGACCCGTGCTTCAGTTTTCTGAAATCACCATTAAGTTTGAATTGGGGGTTAAAGGAAAAAAAACCCTCCAGCATGTCGGATCCGAGTCACTGGTCCGCGGTACCTAGCCAGAACAAGTCTCATTTTGTTCCGGGAGCGTTGCTGAAGCGCTCGAAAAGGTAACGTTAATAGTTTGGAAGAGTTCGGATGTTGGAAGAACACGAGCTAACGTTATAGTTTGACGGTTCGTTTGCGATTTTGTTATGTCAACATTATGTCATATGTTATTGTGAGATTTCACAGGGACGTTATGAATAAAAACATTCCCAACATAAGCTAGCTCCTCTCACAAAGCCGATTGCTCTAACGTTTGGTGAACCTTATTCCTGAGTGTGTGCCGATAGAAATGCTTTTGTGTAGAAAACAGCAACTGAAAGCAGCTAATATTTTCTCTAAAAAGAATATTTTCAAAGGTAACACCTTTAAGCGAGTGGTCGTAGGACTAGAAAAGGGCCATATTAACGTTAAGTAAAGTCCATTTACGTTTGCAAATATTAGACGCAATAATTGTTAGTTAAGTTAACGTTAATGTTACAGTTGTCTTTGAAATTGAATTCAACAGCAAGTCCCATTGGATAAACTGTAGATGCAGTTGACACATAACAACTGTGCAGATGGACCAATGGAAGACAAAACATCTCTCATATGAAGAACTTCTCTCTTTATATTGGTGTCTTTTGGTGTGAAGATATAAACTGACTGGAGGACATAGTTAATTGTTTGTCATGTTCACTGTTAGATTACTGGTGTTTAAAGCTGCAGCTGTTGAACTGAATGAACTGAGGCATTGGCCTGTTTATTTATCTCGTCAATTGTCTTTTTGGTTAATAGTCTATAAAATGCCCAGTAAAGTCTCCCAGAGTCCAAGGTTATGTCAAAACCCAAATATATTCAGTGTGCAATCATATAAAACAGGGAAAAGCAGCAAATCCTCATGTTTGAGAAACTGAAAACTGCAAAAAATGTAGATTTTTAGGATGGCGAACAATCATTTGAGATTGTGGAACTGGCATTTTCGCTCAGAAAATGGCATAAGCAATTAATCAATTATTAAAATAGTTTAATTTTCTGTCAGGCCTATATTCGATTAATTGACTAATAATTTAAGGACTATTGTGGACCTTTCACCCTGGTGTCACAGCAAAATCTGCTCAGTTGATTGTTATGCGTCAAAGTTTGATCCTTCTTTTCAGAACCAGAGGATTATTTAGTACCCCCTCCCTCCCTTTATATAAATACACACACATACACTTGGGCCTTGGACATCTGTGGCTCAAGCTGGGCCTGCTGTTGCTGTCGGAGCACACACTCCCTTCAGCCTTCAGTCTGTTGACAGGAGGTTTCCTTTTTGTATTTTGGCTCTCACCAGTTTTCCCTCTTCGTCTGACGCGGCCGTGCTTGTGTGTTATGCATCTGCCCGCAGATTAGAGTTGTAGTTACATAAACATTTCTCAAGGCAGAGCTGCTGTGAAGGCGGAAATAATCTCATCGGTTGAGTTAAATCTCAGTGGGCAGAGAGAAAGAAATCTCAGTTCAGTATCATAAGCCTTATCTGTACTCGCCCATGAATTTATTTTTGGTAACTGCAGAGCTGCAAGTGTTCAGAGGATTTTCGGAAACCTTAGGTCTTCCTGCGGTTGCCAACATCATCCTGTCCGTCACACAAATGCATTGCTCTTTGTAGCTCAAGATGTGAACTTGATAAAGTTACAAATGCAACTTCGGTTTTATGAATTCTGAATGGTCTCCTGCTCATGTGCATGATCGATATGACTTATGGACAAATCTGCAATGGAAACTATAAACTGCATTACTGCCCTTGTAATAATGCAAAGAAGAAATGTCACTATTGTGCGATGAATTATGGGACACATTTGATTACCAATCTAAAAGAGTTACGGTAAAATGTATTAAATGTACTGCAGTTTGTTATTTTTTTCAGATGCGACAAACGTGTGCAGTTATTTACATCAAACTGTCAAGTGTAGTTACTAGGACAGATCCTGATGCTGACTGAAAACAACAAGAAGTACAAGAGGAGCAAGCTGATGTTATGAAGCCTAGCACTTGATCACTTTACTGTCGATTGACAGAAAAATACTCTGCTACTACTTTGATGATCGACTAACAGTTTTTAAGTGTTTTTCAACACAAATGGTGAAAAATACTAGACATTCTCAGGTTCTAACTTCACAAACAGTAGGTCTACAGTAGGTCTTCATTCATAAACCAAACGATAAATGGAAAACATTACTTTTGTACTGATGAAAATAATAATTAGTTGCAGCCCTAAAGTTGAGTAGAAAAAAAGAAGTTACTGACTATTATATATCTTTACAAAAGACAATATAGTGTGCTACTGAGCTAGTCTGGCATTTCCAGACCTGTGCTGTCAAGGATCGCAGTGCACACCCTTGTTTACCTGTTGCGTTTGAACCAGCAGAATCTGTCCATCTGACGATAAACTGGTTTGCACGCCTTTGAAGACCTGTCTCCACGCTACATTTGTGCTGTAGCAGTGCAGGAGAAAGCTCTGTTGAACACACCCCCAATAACCATTTGTTAATTCAACAACACTAAATTAACATTGACTTTGTTAGGCTTAATTACTTTTTTACAGTATCCTTTTGTTTAATCAGGGATATCTATCTTGTTATGTGAAAAACCTTTCTTCAAATTGAGCAATAACTAGTCCTAAACTAAAATAGGCTTTTAGGAAACAATTTGAACAAGTCAGGAAACTAACATTTAAAATGGCGCAGAAAACAAAATTGCAACTAAACCATATTAAAAATATAATGAAATTATGAAATTATATAAGAAACACTAATTTAAAAATGGAAATAAAAAAAACCTTCCACATAAAACTGTACGTCCATGCATGTTTCCCCTACTACCAGTTCATACCCAGCCTCCTTCTGGTTTGCACACAAACCCTGATGTGTTTTGGTGTTGTTCAGGCTTATTCAGTGTGGCACAATAGTTCCAGCTTAGTGGATCACAGTCTGCTACTTTAGAGGTCAAGTGTCTTCTTAATCTGCCCAGTATACACTATCATAAAGTGTCTTGTGTCCTCAAGCTGCTGTTCAGTACTAACACAAACACACACTTGGATATAAATACATGCTAAAGCATTGCATGAGTCAAACATGTAATTATAGGCGGATGGACCAAGGGCCAAAATGATTGCACTCAGCTTAAAGATACACACCCAAGTTTTTTTCTTTCTGGATTGGTTTATCGTTCAGCTTAACTGTGTAGTGATTAAAAAAAACCCAGCAGGATCATCCATGTGTTCCCATTAAATAATTTCCTCCAGGGTTCGAACGCCTTAGCAGTGACACAGTGCTCTAAGTGACAGTTTTAGATTGTTAATATCAATTTAAGAGGTGAGAAATGACAACTTTTAGCAGAAGCTTGCTAAAAAAATAGGACAATGTTGTGACAACGAGGCAGTGGTAATGGATTGACCAGAAACACTGCAACCCATATGTCAAAGTAGCCTGTCAGAAAGAGGTTAAGACACCTGCCTAGTGTAGTTTACCCATTTTACCAATGGGAAATCTTGAAAATACTGCAAAGCATCACTTGAAATATTTATAAGATAAATCTGTCTGTGTCAAATTAATTGAGTTCCTTATATTTCATATTTCAAATCCACATGTTACTTAATACAGAGCACAAACAACTTATAATTACCAGGAGGGTTAGACTTCTTAAATGGATAATTCTTGTTTCTTGCTGTTGCAGTCAACAAATGCCAGAAGCATAAATCACAGTTGTGATTTATATTCGACAGTAGTGTTGACACATTAGGTGTTAATGCTTTTTCACTTATCAGATACATTAACCTGGGGGACAATCTCAATAATGGTGACATTCCACTGTGGTGTTTGAATTTAACTGGCTCACTGGTCATGACAGTAACTCAGTATGCAAACTACCACAGAGACATTTTCATACAAATTGTGGTGAGAGATGCAGGTGAGTCGTGTGTTGGGGCTGGCAGTCGGTTGATTTTTCTCTCTTTTCCTGCGTGCCTTTCAGCTGTCGCAGCAGCAACAGGAAGAGCCTCTGTGTCGGAACGCCATCACCCACGCTGTCCCGGCCGCTCTCCCCACTCTCACTCCACACTGGTAAGATCTTTATCTACCTTTGGTAACCTTTAATTTAAGGTCCTATCCCCAAAAGACATGTTAGTACTTCAGTATACTTCATGTAGTGAAGTCAAAAAAATGCAAGTGCACATAGCAGCTTAAATACCTTGCAGCATTGTGCTCATTTACAAGTAATCTCACAAGATACTGTATTCGTAGTTTTCACATGACGTCAAATTCCAAGGAAAACGCTCCCCAGGAGGGCAAAAAAGACGTTATTTTCCGCTGCCCACCAACCAGGAAGCAAGTGATACACTGTTACTTTGAGTTTGTTACTTTTGTGTTGCCAAACTGCTGGATGGTTGTTTTGCATTCGGATGCAGTAATCAAAAAGGAGACAAGCCTGAGCTGTGTTAGGTGAGGGATTCCCTACAAGGTAAACGTAAACATTACCACAGTCAAGCGCTGGCAGGGACCTAGCGGTTTTTAATAGCAGAAATATGGAGCGGATGCTTTATGGATTGCAAGTGCCCAACACTTGCAGTTTGTGTCCATATCTATCTTTTTATTGAGTTAAGAGGTGATCCAAATAAAATGTAACGGCTTTTGCGGCGTCTCTATGAGGGAGTCCGGTGTGAGCTGCTAACTCGGTCTGTTGTTTTGCCCTGCAGGGTACTGCGCATGTCACATGACTGAAAACTATAAATTGATTTGAAGTTTCCAGAGTTGCACAATATTGCCTCAAAAAAGTATAAACTGCAGTATGGTGGCTTGGCATTTAATTAACCTTTACACTTGACTTTCTGGTGTTTATTGTGTTTTAACAACTTTATAACTATGCCCTGGAGACACATGTCTGCACCAACGCAGTTCACTGCATTGTTTCCTGATTCCAGGTCTTGCAATTTAAAGGTGACCTATTATTCTTTCCTGTATTTTCTGTCATATGTAAAATGTTAGTGTCGGATGTTAATGTTAAACATGGCCAAAGCTTCAAATAATGAGGTAAACGTATTTAAAAAAAGTCCCTGTGAGCCAAAACCTCAGATTTCCCACTTTTCTGAACGCTCCGGTTTCAACAGTTTTTTTTTTCTACTCTCATCTCCGTATGATGTCATACAGAGCCGGTTTTCTATATATGGTCATTTGCGTACAGCCCCATCCTCCTGGCAACAGCTGCGTTCAGTCTGTCCTCTCAGCCCAGGACGACACGGCAGTCTGTTGAAGTTGTTTAATATGTGCTTTTTCGGTTGCGAAGGAAAAAGCGCCAAACAAGATTGGATATGTTTTTTTTTTTGTTTTTTTTCAGGCCAACAGCCTGGTAAACACGCTTCAGGGACATGTCCAATTAGAAGACAGTGGGCTCACAGGGCCAGTATAAGATGCAAAGCCACTATTCAGGAGTCACATAACTACAATAAAGGGTAAAAATGCAGTGTAATGGGTCACCTTTAAATACAACAGGATAAACTCTGTGGTCTTCGGCATGTCCACTGAGATATTTCAAAATATGAGTATCAGTTCAGATCAGGCCCAATATGTTTAGGCGTTTTGGTGTTATTTGGGGACTTCCAAGTTTAAATGGTGTTGTTCTCACCTGACTAAACACTGGAGATATAGTTACACACTCAGACACAAATGTCAGTGTGTTTTATAAATGGCATCTAATGAAGATGCAGAGGAACACATCACTGTTTCTTATGTAGCATGCTGCTGAAGTATCGGCTCCTCTCACATTCATGTTTGTAAGCTGTAGGGCACCTTGTCTTGCCACACGCTCACTAATACAAGATTAAGCTTGTTCAACTCTTAACTTGTAAGCCGCACCATAGCCAGTATCTGGGTGACACTGCAGAATATTCAGACATATTCAGATGACGGCACACCTGCGGTTACGCAGCAGCTATTAATTAAATTCTTAACAGAGTTGTTAAATTAATGGCGCACTGGGTCTGTCAAAGGCAGTCACTAATGTAGGAATATTATTGCACAAAATACAGTGTGAAGTTGTCATTAATGAAATCTAAATGTCATTTCAGTGCAGAGTTGTGTGGTCTTAATTGGTCCGGGTTAGAGGAGGCAGAGCGAAATTGAGGGAAGAATGGAAAGAGAGGGAATGTAATGACATACTGCAGAGGAGAGATTATTGTTAATTCAGAAAATAAAAGTGAAATTAAAAAGAAGCATTGAATCCTGAACATTAGAGATGCACAGATTGCAATTTTGTTGGCCAATTTCCAATTTTTTAAAAGTCTAACCTGCAAACTACTTCTGCTAATCTGCTCAACTTGCTTTTCCCCTTCAGACACACCTACACCTGTCTCTCTGTTCTCCTCTCTGTATGTATCTGCTCTGTTGGCTTTATTTGTCAGCAGTTTTATAAAGTTGCGTTTTGGATTTTTTTCACCCACAATTCCGTTTAACAGTAGTGGGTGAGCCGCACGTGGAGGAGGCTTGTTGTTGATAACAAAGCCTATTGAGACCAACTTGGTCAGCACCAGCAGGTGTTCAGTGTTGCTTTACCTGGCCCATGCTTTTATAATATCCATCATGTCCGCGTCTTCTAATTTAAATGTGACCGGCATAAAGTGAATATCTGAGACTGATCCAACTGATTGGTATATCTCTACTTAACACTTTAGTTTCATTATTCATATTAATTCAACAAGACAAACACTTTGTCTACTTCCACAAAACAGATTCCAGTCCCCAGTGGATCCTAAATGTTTGTGGCAAACACAGTAAAGGTTAATATAAAATAGAAATTGTTGTTAAATTATTGAGACCAATAACTTATTGGTAATTATTGTGATTATAGCCTGACTGATACTGGAGTTTTAATGCCGTTATTGATAAATTAAAAAAAATCTGATATATCGGTCATTTATTTATACATTTTTAAAGCCAAGCACATAACAAAGAATCTTCATATGGATCCCTTAGATTAGATTTTTTGTAGGTTTTTTGACAAGATACAAACTGAGTGGGACAATTTACAGTTGAAAACCTTGTCCATGCTGCCTGGTCGATAAACTATGTAAATATCTGAATTATCTCAAACCTAGTTATTGTCCGTCATGTACACAATATATCTAATATCTGTGAATATATCGGCCTGGCTGATTTATCAGTTTAGCCCTAATTGTGATCAGGATATTGACATTGAAGCGAGTTCCTCCATCACTACTCAGCCCTAGAACATCTTCAAGTCAATTTTGAAATAGAAGTGCAGAAAGTATCGAGAACTGAAGGGCAGGCCATTTCTAAATGGTTGTTGTCCTTCTACTTTGTGAATCAACAGTAGTAAACAGCCCCTTAATGCCATGAAGCAGCAGCACTCTTTGAAAAGAGCTTTTCTCAAGAGCTCCTCATACCCAGCCGTATGTGGACATGCTCCCTTTTGAACTCAATCATGCTGCGGATTATCTGATCACTGAGTGCTATCAGGCTCTAATTGGGTGTCTCTCTTGTGTCCTGGTACTGGTAGTCAACCACAATCTCTAGTGTACCCAGACCATCCAGACTCTAGTGAGGCCAAACTGGATGAAGCTTCCCCCCTGAATTTAGACTGGTGGTTGATACGTACTGTGATGTTTGGAAAAGTAATACCAAGATCATATGTTGGACCTTTCTGAAGTGATGGTTAATGCCGCTGGGCTTTGCATTGATTGAGGGGTTCCTGAGTATACATGATGTCATTCTTTTGGGAACATTTCCACTTACCACTTCCTCTCTGTTTTATTTTCACAAGTTTATTATTAAAGTTGTGAATAATACCGGTATTAACTTTGTCTGTCCTCTTTCAGCTGCGAGCAGCCCTCTAGACAGCCCTCGTAATGTGTCGACCAGTGCCTGCCTCAACTTTCCATTTGCCCGAAGGTATGTCAGCACTGCTTTTATTTTATTATTTTTTTTTTTTACCCCTGAAGTGATATATGTGTTATCTTACATGTGAGGGATTACAGATTATTATGATTGTATTCCATTAAAATGCCTAATAAAATGATTAACTAGATT